>NW_019416724.1:220318-231778 GCF_000390285.2 Anoplophora glabripennis
GTTTACACCCACTAAAAAAGCATTTCCCTATTCCCTACCAAGTGCAAAAGACAGAGATAAAATATAGATCGACGTTCAGTGTAACTCAGTCTATACACGATTATAGATTCTACCGATGTGCATGGCGAGCGGCACAAAGATAAATAATATTGAACCGTATAGAAATCATTTTATATTTTATACGCATTATGGTAATAGTGTTTTTATATTATGTATTAGTCACTCTTTATAATTTCGGCCGCCGAGTATAGTCCATCTAAACGGAACGTAATCCTGAGCCTTATGCAGGTATTGTCTTCTTCATCATATTTTCGGTTTTCTCTTTTTTTAAAAATAATATTAAACTCTATTGTGCAAAGACATAAGAATATTGTCCATAGTGAACATGAATCACATGGATTCTATTATAGTTATCTAAAGTTTCCATTCTCGTTGTTTCAGGTGATAATTCTGCAGAGGAGGACAACGAATGAATATGAAAATTATTAAATAATGGTGTTTTTGCTTTTTTTCGTGTAAATACAAATTGTTCCAAATATGTTTTCTTTTGTCAAAATCAGGGCACCAGTGCACAGTTAGAATAACGTTTTGAAGAAATGCCATTTTTTCAACACGATATAACAACGTAATGGATTGTCTAAACTTTAGAGCTATTATACGTATTTGTAGGAAATTTTGTCTACTTTAATTTGGTATATCATAGTTATAATCAAAAAACGATTAGTTTTCGAGTTATAGTTAATAAACTGAAAAAATTGCCAGATTCGGATTCAGCACCCCAAAAAACATATAGAACCGATGAGAAAAAACTTCCACATTTTTTTCCTGGAAAAAAAACTTTGCTTACTGGATTATTAGGATGACCTATAAAAAAGCTTTTTAAAAATTTTGGTGTTTTATTTTTAAAGCCTTCATCATCAAATATAAATTTGTCTCTTGAGAAAAGCTGACAACTTTGAATATTTACTTTATTATGTCAATCTCTTTATATCCAGCGTTGAGCGCAACATTGAATATTGTGACCAAAGCGTTGACGGCTTCATTTTATTTGATAAGTTTGAATAATACACCATCAATACATCTTCTGAATATAACTTACTGTTTTTTTCTTTGCTCCAATCTATAAAGCGTTGGTAGTCACATTCATAAATTTCTCGAGATTTTTTTGGAAGAAAATTCAAAAAACCTCATTAGCACACTCGAGTGTCTCCTCAGGTACACCTAAATATTCATTAGATTCTATTTTTACAGAGTCTTCAGCAGGGATGGGCGTTTACGCGACGACTTTAATTGTCGACGTCTACGTGTAGACTTCGCGTAGACTATGTAAACAACGTAGACTATGTAGACAATGTAGACAAAGCGGAGGTTGCGCTCTAATTTCAGTTTAATCTAATCTATATCATATTTGCGTTACATTTACGTATGATCTATTTTGTGCTGTACTCAATTCATCACTCAACTTTTTCTGTTTGGCTGTTTTTACATAAACATAAAATGAGCGGACGTAAACATAGAACATAGACATAGAAATTGACCAAAAAAATATCAAGTTAATTTAGGGTTGAAGTCAGAAAGTTGGTTGAGGGTTTGCTTAAAGAATACACTGTGTCTGAATTAAAATTTTCTTGGTAGCTAACGCTTAATATTATTCAGTCCTGCTAAGTAAATCAATTCTTTTATACAAACATTTGACAATTTATGGTGACTTGACATTCTTGACAATTATGTGTTAATTTTAGAATAATTTTTAAATTGGTTAAAATTTCACAGTTTTATAATTTAATCTCAAGTTAAAAGACTTGAAAGCTTGACAATTAAATAATACAAAATGTTCTATAAATTAAACCTTCAACCAATCTTCTGACTGCAACCTATTTTTTTTAAGTTTTGAATACATTATTTATTTCTCGTTATTTTTTTAACTACCAATAATGTTGATGATTATGTTATTATACACTTGTTAAACAATTTTAAAGAATAAAGTTTAATTTAATTTAATTATGTATTTTTATAATGGGGTATTTTCTTTCAATCGAAATGAAAGTGAAAACTTTCATTTTTGTATACTTAATATATATTTTTTTATATTTTTTAAAACAAAAATTATTATAAAAAAAATTATATAAATATATAAATTATGACAGTCAGTAAAAAACAGTTTATTTAATTTTAAAATTTTAGTCTCCATTCGTGACCTCATTAAGTGAAAACTAGGGAATATATTATATAATACTCGTATATGTATAGAGGTACATATATCAATAAATACACATAATATTTAGTTTGAGAAAATGCAATAAAAAACATTATCTTGTGCCTCTGCAAATATTTACAAAAATATGTTACCATTTATCGTTTATTGAAAAGCTCAGCTCTATATGATCTCTATTAAAATCTTAGATCTTATATATTTACATAATATGATCTAGGATTGAAACAAAAATTATTTTGAAAGGGTACCTTTATATATAAATTAGTAGAAGTATTTAATACAAATTTTTTCTATTAATTTCTGTAACTCTTATACTTAAAAAAAAATAAAATTAACGTGTTCTAACTAAACTAAAATATCTAAACAAAGTGTTCTTAAAACTTAATCAGATATTCCAAATTGTTGCTGACTTTAAAAATGATAAAATNATAAAAAACAATCCAAGCCGGAGAACAGTATTCCAGTTTGGGACGGATAAACGCGTAAAATAATGAAAACAACATTATCACTGAATTCACGACCTTGTCTAATCACAAAGCCCAGCGTACTAAGTGTTGAGGACACCAGATATTGAATATGATTTGAAAAGGTGAAGTTACTATCGAAATAAATTCCCAAATCTTTTATGGTATCTGTACGCTCTAAGACGTCCGAGTTAATTTTGTAATTGACTATAATGGGCTTACGTTTACGTGAAAAAGAAACAACTTTACACTTAGAGATATTTAAATGCAAATTATTTGAATCGCACCAAAGGACTATTTTGTCCAATTGACTCTGAAGGTGAAGACAGTCATCATCAGTTAAGATAGAGGAGAAGATTTTTAAGTCGTCGGCATAAACTAGTTTGCGACAGTCAATGTAAGTCGTAATATCATTAATAAAGATGGAAAATAGGAGGGGACCTAGATTGGAACCCTGAGGTACTCCAGAAGTAATAGAATACTGGCTAGACTTAAAACCGTTGTAAGTTTTCGAGTTATAGTTAAAAAACTGAAAAAATTGCCGAAAATTTGAGGTTTTTTGCAATTTTCCTTGTGAAGCCGACGCCTGGCGAGGTGACAAAACTCAGATTCGGATTCAGCACCCCAAGAAACATATAGAACCGGTGAGAAAAAAACTTCTACATTTTTTTTCTGGAAAAAACCTTTGTTTACTGAATTATTAGGACGACCTATAAAAAAGCTTTTTAAAAATTTTGGTCTTTTATTTTTAAAGCTTTTACCTTCATCATCAAATATAAATTTGTCTCTTGAGAAAAGCTGATAACTTTGAATATTTACTTTATTATGTCAATCTCTTTATATCCAGCGTTGACCGCAACATTGAATATTGTGACCAAAGCGTTGACGGCTTCATTTTATTTGCTAAGTTTGAAAAATACACCAACAATACATCTTCTCAATATGACTTACTGTTTTTTTTCTCTGCTCCAATCTATAAAGCGTTGGTAGTCACATTCATAAATTTCTCGAGATTTTTTTGGGAGAAAATTCAAAGAAACCTCATTAGCACACTCGAGTGTCTCCTCAGGTACACCTAAATCTTCATTAGATTCAATTTTTACAGTCTTCAGTAAGTTGAACCCGATACAATCACAAATGAACTCAATTAGCAATATGGCGACTAATGTTTGGCAAAGTATCCATGACTACATCGATATATCCTACTTACCTACTTTGCTTTATTATCCAAATTTGGTTTGAATAATTTCAAAGCACAAATTAATAATAATTAAATGGGGGATTTCGGTTGGAGAAAAAATAGCATGTTTTATTCGGATTAAAAGTGTCTTTTTTGTAACGTAGGTAACACTTTTAATCCTAATTAAACAATATTCATTTTTCTTTGTTAAAAGTCTTGGACAACAATTTTGGTATCTATAACATTCTCATCAACTAAAGCGTTTATTTGTTTCTTTTAAATTCAGTAAACTATGCTAAGTCGTTTTTTATAAAACAATAGTTTTCTATTTTTTCAGGGACATAGTTTGAATCAAGATCTGAATCATCATTTAAACATGATAAATCATCACAGCCAGATCAATTAAATTACTACGAAATTTAAAATTTGAATTCTACTTTTATTTTCTTTTCCTTATATTTTTTATTGATATGACATAGCATTATTAAACGATTGATACAAAAAATGAAATAGGTACAATAATTAAAAGAATGATATAAAAAAATTAATATAATAATTGTTCTTTACAAGAATAAAGTTCTTATCATTTAAATGAGTGCGCAAATTTAATTACTCACATCTACATACAATGCGGCGTCAGTTACAAACAGCCGAAATTTACAGGACTATGCCGAAAGTCGAGAATGAAAAGATAATGCCCGCGTATGCCCCATAAAACTGCATAAATGACGGCAGTTCTCGTCACTATTTCATCCGCATTAACCGCAAACAATTCCGCGGTCGTAGGCCCCATATGTGCCTGCTAATTCTGATAAATGTTTTTGATTCTATTACTCAGGTATTTTTTATTACATGAAATCCAATTACGAGAAAAATTCAATGGTGTCTAAGCGTACCGAACAGAAGTTTTTTTATATAAAAAAAACTTAAGAGTGATGTCCAGAAATAATATATTTAATTCATTTTAATCAAAATTTAGAATTACTATATAGGCCGCATTAAAGCTGAGTCTCAGTTATAGACCGGGAGACATTAGACTGAAGTTCGACGACGTCTTTCTCGTTTATGCCTCTGAGAGTACTGAAAGGTAACCGAGAGACAAGTACAATAAACTAAATTTAAAAGATGGGCTGCGGGACATCTTTGTGAAAATTCAGTTTTTCTTTTCAAAAAAATAATGTGTACAGCGACGTATTTCTCACTTATGCCATGTTCGTAAGTTGAAGAGAAGTATCGATTTTATCACAAAATTTTTTTGACATAAGTGTCGCAAGGGACCTAAAAATGGAAAACTTTGTAAGAAAATGTGAAAAACATCTTTATTTGTCTACCAATTTCTCATTAATGCCAATTAGAAATATGACATTATATTCGAAAAGCTCATAAAAAACATTGGCATAAGTCCTACTAAGGACTAAAGAAAATAGGGCTTTGGAAAAATACACATTATTTTTTGCAAAAGAAAATTAATTTTTTCACATAGGTGTCCCGGCGGACACATCGTTTTTTTCTATAATATTTGCCTCTAATGTATCTTTCAGTACCCTAAAAGGCATAAACGAGAAAGACGTCGTTGAACTTCTACGAGTATCTCTCGGTCTATTACTACCTTCATTATTTCGCAAAAGGAGACTTCATTTTTCTCCTTTATTAGTTCTCCTTTAAAGTATGTTTCACTAATACTGTAAAAATAGAATAAATACATTTTTTCTACATTTTGTACAATGCCAATAAATTAATTGCAAAATTTCATGGCATAATTAGAAACTATCGAAACAAATGTTTTTCGAAAATTTATATAGATTAATTTGTTTTAAATATCAGTCAACCAGTATCGGGGATAGTGGAAGGAATCAACAATTTGTATTTACCCTGTATCTTTGTACTTGTGACTTATGTCATCAAATTTTCTGTTGCCACAAGAAAAACATAAACACGAATTTTGCAATCTCTGGAGTCTGGATCTTTCAATTTGTAATAGATTTAGACCATACCATCACAATAAGATAATTGAGAAATAATGATTAATGACTTACATAATTGTAGTTATAAAATTGTAAATCATCACTGTTAACAATTGATTAATGTGCTTAGTGAAACGCAGATCTGAATCGAACCAAAATCCTAATTTTTTCATTCATATCATTGATATTTAAATCAAACATTACATTCTCTGCGTCGTAAAGGCAGGCACAAATAAAGATAACGAGTAGTCGAGAGCTTTAAATCCAGAGCTTACATTGCATTTTGGAGGACGATATATTAAATACTCCAAACAATAAGACTTATCTCGTATATTTATTGGCGACCATAACTGTTCTAGAAAGATACTATCAGGAAAGTGAATCACACAATGTTTAAAAAAAATCACTAATATATTTATAAAAAATCCTACACTACCGCTTCTACCTTTTCTGTCTTTACAAATAAATGTATAGTCATGTATAAGAAACATATCATCACTGTTACATTCTCTAAACCAGATTTCAGACACTGTAGATCGAGCAAAATCTTCGTTAACTATATGATTTTTTTAAGATATTAAAACCACCTAAATGAGTCCCAACAATCATATGACCAATCTTAAAATCTTGCACATTGAATAATGGGTCAACTAGGATGAAATTTAAATTAAGCAAAGATATTTTAGATAAGCAAATTATAAAGTTTGTACATATATTATACAGTTAAAATTGTTTCAGATAAGGAAAGCATTCTAAATCTAATAAGGTATGTTAACAGAACAAAGTATGAAACAATATTATAACATTAAGAAAAAAAAGAAAATAGAAAAAGAAGTTAAATAAAAAAAAATAATAAAAAATTTTTTTCAAATATAAACAGAAGAGTGCAGTATAACTCGCCATCAATGACATTTAACAGAAATGATCCAATAATAAGAAAATTAGATTATTGCAATTGAATTCGAATTCTCAAGATTCTTAACTTTGATTTTGCCACTATCTGTCTTCTTCATCTTCTTCTTCTAGTGGTTGGTTCTAATTTCCTATTCCTGGTTCCTATTCAGCATGTAGTTTTGTCCTTTTTGCAAAGTCCAAAAGCGTCCTTGCCGACACTTCTCTCACCTCCTTGGGTTCCATATAGGGTTTTCTCAGGAATATCATTCTACTACTCGCCCAGGATATGCAAAGAGATTTCATCCGCCAAGCCACATCCTCGACAGACCGGGAAGCTTTAGCTTGCATGCTTGTATAGAGTCTCCTAAAGTGACAGTGTCTCTTTATAAGTCCTGTCACTTACCTGAGGTGAATTTTATTCAAGCTCAGCAGCTCATTCATTCTTTTCTGCAAAAGACATTCCATAAATTCCTTCGAATGGCTTTGCTCTGGTCTTGAAGCCCAGTATTTCTTGTGTTCTGTCTGTATTAGTTGGGTTGCTGTATACGAGTATGCTTGTACTTAACCGGCTGGATGACATTTCCTTGTAGACAAAAGGACAGGCTGCTCAAATTCTTGAATATAATTATGTATATTTATATCTAAATACTTATAAAAGCAACACAGCAATAATTAGTTTACGCAGGATCCTCTACTATTCTACATAACGAGTCGCATTCACATTAGCCTACAATTAAGGATATTTTTTATATGCATATTTTCGTTTCTACGGCTTCCAACAATAACAAAAACAAAAATTTAATTGGCATCGCAATAAGCCATCAGAAATGTATTGGAAATATAGTTACTTTTAACATGCCAGCAATTAGGGAAAATTTACTTGATCTCTTATTATTGAAATATTTTGAACTTAAGTATTTTGATGCTAGAACGGTAACATGTTTCACGTCTATGGCACCAACATAATTTGAGATGTGTCAGTGGTTCAGAAAGCTTTTTCAAATTGTTACCACTATAGAAAAGTTGGTAAACAAAAATTTTGGAGGCAAAATATATAACGCTGTAAGTATTGTTATAGTTTATTAAGTATTAACGTCAGTAAGTGTTCTTGACTGGTTGAAGACATGTTTGGAGATCGAGACGACGTCGAGATCTCCGCTTTGGTTTCGCTTTGGTTACTATGAGACCGAATATTTCCCCAAAATAATATTTTTGCCACAACTTAAGCTTCTTGTAGGTTCAAGAAAGTGACGATTGAGACTTAAAAAATGCTTGGCAAGTAGGATTCCCGAGAAGTCCAAAAGGAGATATCAGAAAATCTTCTAGCTATTTGCAGCGTGGTGCAACACGAGAAATTTTGAAAATATATCAGAAAAGGTAATGCTAGCCTATTTTGTTTCAAGAAAGTCTCGAGGAAGCTTCTGGGCTGAATATTCTGTGCTGAAAGCCATAATAGTTTTACGTAAAGCCGTTGATATTGTTCATATTTCGAAATATGTATGTTAATTGCTCTTCTTAAAAGGAAAAATAATGGACATAAAGTCAAAAAAAAAACAAGAATCTTAAACTCATGTACATGTTTTTAAATATTTTTTCTGATGAAATATATTTAAATATGAGGAAGGAATGATATATGGAAAGCAGGGGCGTGCAGACGGGAAGAACGTTTACAAAAACAAATTGAGGGAACGAGACAGTTAATCATTTGGAATTTTATAAAAAATATCTAGCACTACGACCAAAACAGGCACAATTAGCTCACTTATTCCTAGCAATGCGAGATGGGAAAGTCACGAAACAGGTAGTGGGTAGAAATATCATAGGAAGTTGTCCCAGTAAAATTGCACACGCATTCCGAAGAAGTTCTGCCACTATTCTGGCAAACCAAGGAATTTATATGTTAAACCTTAAAAGGCAGTGGGATGCGTTTGTTCTCTGTAGTTGAGGTATACAGTGTGCCCCAAACTGATGGAATAAAATTCATTTCTTTCCAATTGAAATTTAAAAAAATCAATTAGTAAATAGAAAATGTCACTTTTCTATTTTCTTTAGCCATATTTAACAGACTTAGACATTACCGATTTTTTTTTATAGGCCGTTCTTCATTTTATAGTATAAATAGATAGCCATTCTAAAGACGAATTCAGCGGTATAAGGTAAAAAAATTGAGGAATTAAATGAAATCAATAATTTAGTACTACTTTTTATTTGATTACGGCAAATTTTCAATGTGGCAATTACATTTTCAATAACATTTGCTGTTATGTTTTCTTCTTTGATACGATTTTTCAATCCTTCGATAGTGTCTGGAATGATTACATACACTTTGCTTTTTAGATAACCCTACAAAAAAATCTAGTGGGGTTAAGTCAGGGGAGCGTGGTGGCCATTCAAGCGGCCCTCTCCTGTCTATCCATCGATTTGGGAAAACTTCATTAGGGTAATTTCTTACATCGAGGCGAAAATGTGGAGGGGCACTATCTCGTTGGAACCAGACATTACCAGCAGGCATATCGCGCTAATTAGGGTTAAGAAAAATGAATTCCTGGGCTGGAGTCAGCTGAAAACGCAAAAAATTCAAATAAGTGTAATTACCCTTAAAGAAATAAGGTACCAGTATGCGATTTCCTACTATTCCAGACCAAGCATTTACTTTTTCCGGTAGTTGTGTATATTTTTCTTGCATCCAATGCGAATATTCTGGACTCCAAAATCTAGTATTTTCCCTGTTCCGTTTAAGCAAAAAGTTGCTTCGTCAGTGAAAATTATGTGGTTCTCTTTCAAATAAATTTCTAATTTCTTCGCAAAACTGTATTTTTCTGTCTGTCATCTACCCATAGTTCTTGTAAGACTTTAACTTTGTAAGGATGCCACATTTGAGACTTCAGAGTTCTGTGAATTGAGGACTTCGACAGGTTGAAATTGGCTGAGATAGATCTAATGGATGAGAGGATTTTCGGTAATCGAGGATCACATTTTGACGGTCATTTTCGTTTACCGTTCTTCGCCTTCCTGATCTAGGTAAATCTTTTATAACGAGCGTTCAAATAAAAACGTGGTCGAAGTTGGCTCTGACACATTGGACGTAGGGAGTAGCTTATAGCGACCAACTTAACCTCATTTCTCAACGAGCTGTATAGCAGNATCATCTGGAATTTTATAAAAAATATCTAGCACTACGACCAAAACAGGCACAATTAGCTCACTTATTCCTAGCAATGCGAGATGGGAAAGTCACGAAACAGGTAGTGGGTAGAAATATCATAGGAAGTTGTCCCAGTAAAATTGCACACGCATTCCGAAGAAGTTCTGCCACTATTCTGGCAAACCAAGGAATTTATATGTTAAACCTTAAAAGGCAGTGGGATGCGTTTGTTCTCTGTAGTTGAGGTATACAGTGTGCACCAAACTGATGGAACAGAATTCATTTTTTTCCAATTGAAATTTTAAAAAATCAATTAGTAAATAGAAATTGTCACTTTTCTATTTTCTTTAGCCATATTTAACAGACTTAAACATTACCGAATTTTTTTTTATAGGACGCTCTTCATTTTATAGTATAAATAGATAGCCATTCTAAAGACGAATTCAGCGGTATAAGGTAAAAAAATTGAGGATGTGGCTCCCATTAACCATTCGACAATTCGGTGTTCAAAATTATCAATTACATTTTCAATAACATTTGATGTTATGTTTTTCTTCTTTGATTCGATTTTTCAATCCTTCGATAGTGTCTGGAATGATTACATATACTTTGCTTTTTAGATAACCCTACAAAAAAATCTAGTGGGGTTAAGTCAAGGGAGCGTGGTGGCCATTCAGGTGGCCCTCTCCTGTCTATCCATCGATTTGGGAAAACTCCATTAAGGTAATTTCTTACATCGAGGCGAAAATGTGGAGGGGCACTATCTCGTTGGAACCAGACATTACCAGCAGGCATATCGCGCTAATTAGGGTTAAAAAAAATTAATTCCTGGGCTGGAAACGCAAAAAATCCAAATAAATGTAATTACCCTTAAAGAAATAAGGTACCAGTATGCGATTTCCTACTATTCCAGACCAAGCATTTATTTTTTCCGGTTGTTGTGTATATTTTTCTTGCATCCAATGCGAATTTTCTGGACTCCAAAATCTAGTATTTTCCCTGTTCCGTTTAAGCAAAAAGTTGCTTCGTCAGTGAAAATTATGTGATTCTCTTTCAAATAAATTTCTAATTTCTTCGCAAAACTGTAATTTTCTGTCTGTCATCTACCCATAGTTCTTGTAAGACTTTAACTTTGTAAGGATGCCACATTTGAGACTTCAGAGTTCTGTGAATTGAGGTCTTCGACAGGTTGAAGTTGGCTGAGATAGATCTAATGGATGAGAGGATTTTCGGTAAAGGCGAGGATCACATTTTACCGGTCATTTTCGCTTACCGTTCTTCGCCTTCCTGATCTAGGTAAATCTTTTATAACAAGCGTTCAAATAAAAACGTGGTCAAAGTTGGCTCTGACACATTGGACGTAGGGAGTAGCTTATAGCGACCAACTTAACCTCATTTCTCAACGAGCTGTATAGCAGCTGTCAGTTTCAATAACGTTAATGACTATATAACTTTATTTTAAAGAATAATCGTGATAACAATAACAAACAATTAAAGGAGCTGCGGAAAGTGTCCCCCTCCTTGTTATAACAATAAATTAAAGCAGCTGCTGAAAGTGTCCCCCTCCTTGTTCCAAGCACTTTTCACACCTGTTCCTC
>NW_019416724.1:240492-269380 GCF_000390285.2 Anoplophora glabripennis
AAAGCATGGGTATAAAGTCAATCAACCAGAGGAAATAAAATTATATGGAAAGAAGCTCAACCTTTCTGGGGATGCTTCATTCTTAAGGTGGAAGAGTTATAGTGCAAATTCTCATGTAATACAAGAAAATACGGGTGCATCGTTGCTAAGAAAATAAACTGGACAGTTTTGGGAGCGATTTGTCATCATTTTTAATGCTTAAAAGTATGTTTTATGTATGTTTACATTAGAACCTTAGCTTGTAATTACAGTTATCCAATAAAATTTCTGAAAACTTAATGACATGTTTTTAACTCATACAGAGTATACAACAGTTTAATACATTTATTATTATAAAACTTATAACCAGTACTAGATGTTCTAATAACGATATGGAACACTTTAATAACAGTTATTGCTATTATTTCGTAAAGGGTATAAAAAACGTTGTATACTAGTTATACAATAATTTAATAAAGAATAAGGTTTATAGTCACTATACAACTGTGCTAGCAATACGCGTTTTATATCCAAGATTCACCTGTTTAACTGTCACATATAGTATACAATGGTCTTATAATGGTATATAGAATTCTAATAAAGAATAAAACGCATTTCTTTCAGTGTATACGTTCACGTATCGGACACAACTTATACTGTTTATTCGGTTCCAAAGTTTCAAGAATGTACCATGTACAAGGTATCGGGTGGGTCAAGTATTTTAATAGCTTATCGAACATTTTAAGAGATTTTAGGAGTAATTTGTTTATTTTTTTAAGTAATAATCAATCAACAACAATTTTAACAAATGAAAAAAGGTTTCTGTACAAATGATAAATAATTAAAGTAAACAAGAGAATCAGAGGAAATTTTCAAAGTGACCTCCATTCACTTCTTGGCAATATCCCATCAGCTACTGAAACTCCTGCAGAACCTTATCAAGAATATCTGGTTGAATTGCTCGAATTTCATTGCGATTTCTGTCCTTTATTTCTTCAATGGTATTTGGTCTATTGAAATAGACTTTGCTCTTTAAATAGCCCCATAAAAAGTAGTCTAGGGGAGTGAGATCCGGAGATCTAGAGGACCATTCGATAGTTCCCCTTCGACCAATCCAATGCAAATACTTGGTTTAAATCGATCACTGCAAAATGAGGTGGTGCACCGTCTTGTTGGTACCATATCGTGTCATTGGGCAAATCGGGATCTACCTCATTAGGGTAAAGCACCGCAAGTGCAGGGACTAAATCGTCTCTTAAAAATTCAAAATATTTTTCACCTGTTAATGCGCCTTCGATGAAAAATAGACCCAAAATACGGTTACAGACCAATATCTACAGTTTTGCCGGTTTACTGTGCCGTCGAGATAAAATGTAGCCTCATCAGAAAAAACAATCCGTCGTCATCAATCAGGCCTTGCAACATGGTTTCACAAAACTATAACCTACGGTCAGGATCATCTTCGTTTAATTCTTGGACCAAAACCACTTTATACGGATGTCATTTGTACAATTTCAAATATTTTAAGACGGAGCTTTGAACTATTCCGTTGTTTGCCGCCACTTGGCGGGTGGGTAAATGGGAATTTCTTTAAGCTCTAGTAGAACATTCAATTTAACATCTTCTTGTACTGGTGGACGACCCCGTTCTAGGGCGTTCTCTCGCATGACCCATTTCTAAAAACTTTTGCTCTATTTTACTAACGATGGACTGTGTAATTGGTTCTCTGTTTGGATATTTGTTGTTAAATAAACGGCAAACTTTTACTTGTGTGCGAGCTCTGTCCCCGTAACCGATCATCATCAAAATTTCGATTCTTTTCCTTTCATTCAAACGACGGACCATTTTCAAATAAAATGAATTCTGATAGAATAATGATTAATCAACTTAAAATAAAACACAAACCTGCGAGGACAAACTTCAAAATTCTGACAACTATCAAAACTGTAATTTTCCCAGCGCTTCTTTTATAAATGATTAGTATTTTGTCATCGCTTGTATAATGCATTCTTGAAACTTTGGAACCGAATATCTCGAAAACTTCCATCTTGAAGCTCATACGTTTTTGACATATTCGTACTCAGAAAAATGTGTTTCTTTGAAATCCGTGGAAAAAAATATGGGTTGCCATTTAAAAAAATTCCGATGACGTTATAGCTCAAAAATAAATAAAAGAAAAAAAAGTCGATGGCTGAAAAAAGTGACATTTTATAAACTAAAGTTGACGTGTCCGAGGATTTCCTGTCAAAACCCTTCAATAATGATTTATCGAATTTATTCCAAACTTTACGAGCTCAGTGTATGGTGAAATAAGTCACATACCTCCTGTTGACTACGGATTTTATCTCCGCATCCAATCTTAACTAAAATTTCTATTCTCTGTTTTTCGCTTAAACGGGCAACCATTTTTCAAAATACTGTAACAACGAATTAACTGGAACTAAAACGATTCACGTTATACCTCAGGTACTCTGGTAAATTTTGTGTTTATCGATGTTTTTTTTTGAAAAAAAGTTTCAAAGTAAGTAGAAAAGGATTAATAAAGAGTAGGTACGTTTGTTAAAGTACAGAAGATTCTATAATTGTTTGAAATAGTCGTCAGTACGACATCTAAGACAATTTTTTACATTTTTTTGACAACTATGACAAAAAAGTAGGTATAACCTTATATCGCTGAAATCGTCTTTAGAAGGGCTTATACCATAAAATATAGAGCATCCTATTTTAAAAAATGGCGGTAATGTTATAGGTCTGTCAAACATGGCTCAAAAAAATGGAAAATTTTGCAGAAAAGTGATAATTTCTATTTACTAATCGATCTGTTTCAGAGATTTTTTAAATTCCGAACTGGAAAAAATATGATCATTTTGGGACACACTGTATATCGAAGACTCTGTGGAAAATAAAAATCAATATTCAATAAAGAATTTACAGAAAGTGATATCGCAGCCCAGTGTTATTATTACAAAGTGTGCAGCAACTATAACATCATTAGAAAATAACCTTGGTTTAAATTCGAATTCTATTGCTCCAATAAATTTTAATAATTGTTCAAATTGTAATTTTAATTTTGCATTTAATAAAAATTGATTTTTAAAATTCTACATTTTTATTAAATTGGGTACTGCTTACTGATTGGTAAGTAATTACTTACCGATCGTTAATTTGTAAACGTCACTAACAAATAATGTCTCAATAAATTCAGTAAAGGTGTCAAATTACGTAAGCGAGCAAAAATTATATAATATGCTCCTGATTTACAAATCAATATTCCATATTTTCACTGATTTAATGTTGCAATGTTGATGATAATTTACATTTGAGGTTTATGGAATTTTTTGTTGGTTTTCAATTCAATAAGCTGCTTCAATTCTATATAATTCATTGGCCTTTATCGCAGTCACCCTTGTATATTTAAAGAAAATTTATCGGAAACTTAAATAATTCGCAATGGACAAATAATGTTTTCCTGTGTCTATTCAATTTAAATTATCGAACAGTCTGCTTCTTTTTTTTGGTCTGCAGTACAAATATCCACAAAGTGTGGAGCTCCAAGTAAACACCTTTTACGTTCCTGTGAACTTTTTACCATGTCTATAGATACTAGTATAATAAAAAACTTTAACGATTTCACTACACAAAATTAACCAAAACATGAAATAAAAAGAAGTATGTCAAATCACAGTACATTTTTTCCATAGTAATATTTGTTAGTTGTAATATTTTGCAGCAACTTTTAAATAACATAAAAGTAAAAAACAGTAAGTCCCATACGCTTACGTACTTTTAACTTTTTAAACATAAAGTAATGATGACAAAGTTGCTCACTGAACTCTTCAGAGTAGCAAATATTACCAAGTTCGAACAACAATAATAAGTACAATAAGATTTTTGATGATAATAATACAGACAATGTCGTACCGAACCTTGTTTGATTGTAATGTAAAACAACCCTAAGCAGATTTAATCACTATAGGGGCAAGTTATTTTGTTGGGCGGTGTTCGGGAGAAGTGCAGTCACGTGCTCTTTGGTAAATAGATATACATATACCAAAGAGGAACAAATTACCGAGAGATTTGCAGTGACGCGTTTTATGCTCTCGCTCCCGGGAAATTACCCTTTTGACAGCAAATCATTTAGCACAAAAGCCTACAGGACTATTTACTCTTATAACATCAAAGGTCACACGGCGATCAGTTACAGTGTTAGAAACTACTTGACTCAACAAGCGTCGATAATTCGCCCTCGCTTCAATGTACCGAAAAACTTTCTTTTTTATGGGAATAACTTTGTGGGAATTAACGCACTAAAGTGGTCATAACATACTATTTTTAGTAAATTATATTTATAGACTCTATAATCTATCTATAGAAAAATGAACAGATCAGTTTTTTTATTAAAATGAGTCATAGAATTCATATACCTAGGAAGCATCTTGGCATAAAATATCTCAGATACCTCGGCAGCCACGACATACAATTCTTCGCCAGAAAGAAAAATAATTAATTGCACATATTTTCTTTTATTTTTTTTTTAATATCTGAAGGTATTTTTACAATAAAACAGAATAATGGGTTTAGAATTTCTTAAGGATGTTTTCTAAGTCATGACATATTCTATGTATGTGTGATTCTGCACATGAAAAAAGAAAATTAATTTTTATTTTAGGTACTTCTCTTGAACTGCGCTTGATATACCATTTTTGGTAAATAGCTACAAGGGTGGAAAATAAAAACCTATCTTCTGAGATCGTTTTTGAATAACTAATAAAATGTAAATAAATTAATGAAAACAATTAAAAAATAAAATATTCACAATTGAAATGCCCGGCAAGAAGAAATTAAGAATTATATATTGTTTTTAATCTTGGAAATTATTTCTAAGAACAACTCAATCTTATGATATTCAACTACCGGAATCGAGAAGTAATAATACTTTCATATGACATATCGCAGTAAGACAGTAAGTGTTTGATGTCGTTACCTCTTTCACCAACACATAAGCTCGTGAATGAAAGAATTGGGCTCATTTTCTTCTTCAGTACCACTGACTTCTCTGTCATTTAAGGGATTTAAATCTGCGGAATAAAAAAGCCATGACTTCGTTCTGTACATCTGTGAAGAAATTCAGTACTTAAATTTTCTTGTAGGTATAGCACGAATGCTGATGTGGAAATCCATCATATTAACAGTACATTCCCTGACATACATGCAGAGGTACTTCTTCCAAAACAACTGATAAATCATACTCTAAAAAGTTGAAATAATGTTGGTTCTATTGAAAAAATTTTGCTAGTCCACAAGTAGCCCACCCGAATAACCGACACTACCTCCACATATTATCGATCATATATTTACGAATATCACCGAAGGTAATTCATTTGTGTAATAGATAAATATATTTCTGACCACAGAACAGTTTTATTTGAAACTTCTTTATTTCAGCTAATTAATTAAGCATTACCAGTTTAGGAGGAGTTTTTCTGAAAACGCCATAAATATTTTATTATGACTTGCAAAATGAGAGATGGGAGGAAATTTGTCTCATGCTCACTGTCGATGAAGCATTCAACTATTTTTTTAATATATTTATGTTTTACTTTAATAAATGCTTTCCTTTGAAAAAAAAATATTATAATAGATGTGTAACAAGGGACAAAAGTTGGGTGTCCGACGAAGTAAAGAAATCAAGCTTAAATTTAAAACAAATGTATAAAAAAAAAGCCAGTAATCTTGATAAAAATGAAACATATAAATTTCATAAAAAGGCTCATGCACAGTTAGTTGAACAAACTAAAAAAGAATTTTATCAAAATAGAATTATAAATTCTGACAATATAAGTAAGGCTGCTTGGAGAGTTGTATCTGAACTGTCTAACAAAACTAAAGTCCAACATAACATAAACATATTAGTAGACGGTAAATTATTTGAAGATCCTAAGACGGTAGACTCTTATTTTAATACATATTTTAAAAATGCCCCCATAGATATAGTACATAACATTCCTAGATATGATAAAATTAGTTGTGAAGTTCCTTGTAACTATAAATCATTTTTCTTAGAACCTTTTGTAGAGGAAGAAATTCTGTCATTATTAAAAAATAAATTAAAACGTAAATATTCCTTTAGATCAGATGAAATACCTATGTTTTTAATTAGAGAGGTTATTGATTACATTATCCATCCTATTGCCTATCTTGTTAATTTATCTTTCTCACATGGAGTTTTTCCAATTATATTGAAAGTAAGAAAAGTCATTCCAATTTATAAAAAACACGATCCACGACTTATGGAAAATTATAGACCTGTAACTATTCCACCCGCGTTTTCCAGAATTTTTTAACATTGTTATATGCAGCGACTTTTGAAATTTATTGAAAAATTTAATATTTTTTTAGAACATCAACATGGTTTCCAGTTTAATAAGTCTACAAGTACTGCCTTATTATCATTCTATTATAAAATTATTGAATATATTGAAGCAGGAGAGTGTCCTATTCTTATATTCTGTGATATCAGTAGGGCATTCGATTGCGTTAATTCAGGAACACAATTGTGTACCTACTTAGTAGTAAAGGCAATACATTCCTGGATGATAATGCAAATTGTTGGCCGAAGCCAACAAGTATTGAGTCTGGGAATGTGCTTCTACTACGAGATACACACACAAGCTATTTTTTCTGAAATCCCAAACAATATTAATTAATTAATATTAGCTAAGAAATTTTTAATGCATACCTAACATTTCTTCATAACAATCTAATTGCTTATGAAATATCCTTTCCTTGACCAATCATTGTTTATTTATTGCTGTGATAACAGTCAAATTCGTTTTAAAACCTGCTAAAATATTTCAAATGGACACATGGTAATGATGTTCAGGTGTCCGGGACACCACCAGAATTAGTAGCAACTGCTAAAAATGTGACTTTAAATACATTACCAGATAAAACTCAAAGTACGAATTCGCTTACAAACGTTACAAGACTTATTGCCTTACGAAATACCGATCCAAAATTGTTATAATTGCATACTTTTCCGAATTATCTACAAAGTTGAAGGCATCTATGTTATGGTCAAATTATTCCGTGTTGAGAGTAACACTTAGTACAAAGGAAGACACTGATACATCAAAATATTGAAAATTACGTGTTCTTCTGAAACTTGACATGTTTATTACTTACACCAGATATTATATACTTAATAAGTAAGGTATGAGTAGTTGTGAAAATTTTAAACTTTGGTGAACTGTATCAATTAAAAATGTGAATTATATACCTACGAGTAGATAATTTAGGATGGAAGCGTTTGATTAAAATACCGGATAATAAAAGGAAGAAACTGAGATCATTTGTGACATACGAAATTTATATGCCACTGTATAGAAAATACTTCTATTCCATGCCACCCAGAGAATTTTGAAAGTTGCAGCTTTTTCTTCAAATATTCAAACGGAAAAGGTTGCAGGCAAGCGGTAAGATTACATCAGTTTGGGAAAATACCCCACATTGTCGCAAAATTTTTAAATTTGCGAAATGCATATAAATATCCAGGACACTGTTTCCGTCGATCCGAAAAAGTGACATTTAAATAAATATAACAGCGGTACTCGAACAGTGATTTAATATATTCTAAAAAAAAATATTTGTTCCCAACTTTCACTCAGGTGAATTTTAGCAATTGGCTTCTTTTATCTTTTTTCCATTAAAAATACACCACCACGTTCATGTTTATGTATACGTATACATATTTATTAGAGCGTGCAATAAAATTATTCACAGAGATTATAAAATTTACAGAAAACAATTGATTAATTTACAAAAGCTGCTGTTCTGTAGAGTAAAATCCAGTGACATGAGCTGATGGGTATACTCTCGAGACTCAAAGATAACTGGATTAATTTGGCTACCGACCATAGAAATACACAACGTAGGAAGAAATTTCGCAAGCGTTCATGGAGAGTTTAAATAATTCGTTGGTATTTGCTTCTATAATTCAAAATCTATTTAACTACCTGTGGGAAATTAGGTAGCCGGTTAGTTAGCGATATGACTGATATCAAAATAGAGAAGGAGAAGGTTAAACTTGTTTTCTACTGAAATCTATCAAACGTCACTCTTAATTATACAGGGTAATTCAGTCATAATAATTTTAAGGGAATATGTATAGGGAAAAATGAGTAGAATACGCGATTAAAAAAAATTTAAAATCATATTTACACTGAAAAAAAAAGTTCAAATAAATATTTAAATACCTTTTCGGACCGCTCCTGACCGCTGACCTACAAAGGTTTATCTGGAGTGAATCTTGCTGCGATTTTAATAGTGAACGACAAAAACAGACTGTTTTACCTAGACACACGAATGAATAAGTATTTTTTTTTAATTTTAAATATTGATGCGGCATATTTGAAATATTTTCCTTCTACAGCTTTATTTGGTGATGGCACTAAAATAATGAAAGCCTTATAAAATTTAGGATGAAATCATTTTTTTCTATTTAAATTTAAGATACTCGCAACCTTTTTCAATAATTCATAAATTGAAGTCTAAATCGCATTAAAAACGCAATTTTAATAATTTACTTTCAAACCAACATGTAATAAACCAAATACTGTAGTGCCTATCTCTTACCAGAGAATACTTATCTTATCTTATCTTATCTACAAATTAAATGTGTATTTTCCAAAATATATTTACTATACAGGGTGTCCGCAAATTTCACCGAAAACGTTTGACTGCATATTTACGATGATAAATAAATACGATCTACGAAAAAAGAGTTAAATAAAAAATGTTTGGTTTTTGAATTACAAGCCTTCAAAGTTGTCAAAAATAAAACTAATTTAACTCTTTTGCTGATCGCGTTAAAATTTGGTTGGACTATTATGGCATATCATTTCTTAAAGCTTTAGTCAAATCGATATACTGGGTGATAGTTTTCTCCGGTTACCTCTCCCTCTTAGTGGTCAAAACTTTTACAACGGTCGTATTTTTTTAAAACGAGCAGCAGCATTGAAAAGGTCGTTTCATTTAGAAAAAAAATTGTCTCTTAAGAAAATCGTCTACAGAAAGTCATTCTTGAGAAAAATGTCATTATTTGCAGGTCTGTGCGTTTCGGTTTGCGTAGCAGTCACAGATTTAAAACTTTGTTACTTTATATTGTTTGAGAAGCATTTGCTATCCATCGAAAAAGTGTTTCTACTATTAGAATAGTAACATCAACTGAATGATTCCTGCTGAAGATAAATTTTCTGAACAACCAGTTTTAACGGGCTGATATGGCAAATTATTGCATTGGATTTAAAACACAAATATAAGGTTTTAGAAATTGCCACATGAAAAATACTTCTTCAAGATGGAATTCATCAAGATGTTTAAATGATATTTATAATGATCTCAAATACAAATATAAGGTTTTAGAAATTGCCACATGAAAAATACTTCTTCAATATGAAATTCATCAAGGTGTTTAAATGATATTTATAATGATGTTAAGCTATCTCAAACACAAATATCTAAGGTACATCTGATTTTAATTAAGTGTCAGGGCGACAATTAAAAAACAGCTGGAAGTTTTCCTGTACTGCCAGCTAAAAACATTAAAATTTCAATTTTTTTGCAATACTAGGTACCATAATCTCGATCATAGGCTGGATTTTTAAAGAGTTTTCTACATAAGTTGAGAATAATTTTATATCTACCAATTTTTCGAGTTGATACCTATTGTTCCTTATTTTTTAGGTATTAGGTACTTCCATTTGTAGACTTAAATCGTTATTTATTTTATCACGACTTTTAATCGTACTACTAATTTTATTGTCAAATCGAGTACAAAGCCTTCATAAATGATTAGAAGCCACGTGACCAGTAATTTTGTTTGAAACAGTAATTTTATTTCCTTCGCATTGGCAATTAAATTCTGGTAAAATAAAAAATTACTAAAACAACAAAATCAAGACTACGTTAAAACGCAACATTCCGATTTACCGGTTAATGATGGTGTAATTTTTCACATTTCATTCAACCAATCAGCAATCGGATTATCTCGAGTGTAGATGCAATGGATTCATTGGATTCTTATTAACAAATTAACACATTTTTCAGTGACGTTTGTGTTTATTTTCGTGCTGCCATCGTTTTATTGTTTCTTTTGTTTCAGTATTAAATCGTACATATTTCAAATCAATCACTTGTTTTCATAAACTTTTGGCATTTCGTCGAATTATTAGTTAGAAACAAAATTTTAATATTTATTAATTTTAATAATATTTTTATATCAGAATACATCATGCCGTTGACTCCAGAACAAAATGCTTTTATTGTAATAGCATATTTTCGAANCCAATTTTTCGAGTTGATACCTATTGTTCCTTATTTTTTAGGTATTAGGTACTTCCATTTGCAGACTTAAATCGTTATTTATTTTATCACGATTTTTAATCGTACGACTAATTTTATTGTCAAATCAAGTACAAAGCCTTCATAAATGATTAGAAGCCACGTGACCAGTAATTTTGTTTGAAACAGTAATTTTATTTCCTTTGCATTGGCAATTAAATTCTGGTAACATAAAAAATTACTAAAACAATAAAATCAAGACTACGTTAAAACGCAACATTCCGTTTTACCGGTTAATGATGATTTAATTTTTCACATTTCATTCAACCAATCAGCAATCGGATTATCTCGAGTGTAGATGCAATGGATTCATTGCATTCTTATTGTTTATCAATTATTATGACCGATGATGCTAAATTAACACATTTTTCAGTGACGTTCGTGTTTATTTTCGTGTTGCCATCGTTTTATTGTTTCTTTTGTTTCAATATTAAATCGTACATATTTCAAATCAATCACTTGTTTTCACAGATAAATTTTTGGCATTTCGTCGAATTATTAGTAAGAAACAAAATTTTAATATTTATTAATTTTAATAATATTTTTATTTCAGAATACATCATGCCGTTGACTCCAGAACAAAATGCTTTCATTGTAATGGCATATTTTCGAAGCAAAACTAAATGNTGTTCTGCCAGCTAAAAACATTAAAATTTCAATTTTTTTGCAATACTAGGTACCATAATCTCGATCATAGGCTGGATTTTTAAAGAGTTTTCTACATAAGTTGAGAATAATTTTATATCTACCAATTTTTCGAGTTGATACCTATTGTTCCTTATTTTTTAGGTATTAGGTACTTCCATTTGTAGACTTAAATCGTTATTTATTTTATCACGACTTTTAATCGTACTACTAATTTTATTGTCAAATCGAGTACAAAGCCTTCATAAATGATTAGAAGCCACGTGACCAGTAATTTTGTTTGAAACAGTAATTTTATTTCCTTCGCATTGGCAATTAAATTCTGGTAAAATAAAAAATTACTAAAACAACAAAATCAAGACTACGTTAAAACGCAACATTCCGATTTACCGGTTAATGATGGTGTAATTTTTCACATTTCATTCAACCAATCAGCAATCGGATTATCTCGAGTGTAGATGCAATGGATTCATTGGATTCTTATTAACAAATTAACACATTTTTCAGTGACGTTTGTGTTTATTTTCGTGCTGCCATCGTTTTATTGTTTCTTTTGTTTCAGTATTAAATCGTACATATTTCAAATCAATCACTTGTTTTCATAAACTTTTGGCATTTCGTCGAATTATTAGTTAGAAACAAAATTTTAATATTTATTAATTTTAATAATATTTTTATTTCAGAATACATCATGCCGTTGACTCCAGAACAAAATGCTTTTATTGTAATGGCATATTTTCGAAGCGAAACTAAATCATGGACATACTCTTGACAATCCGGCATCGAACAATTAGGACGGAATTTCCAGACGCAAACATTGACTATGACACTTTCTTAAACCGAAATGTGCTAGATTTGAAACCAAACGCTGCATTTGCAAAGGAAAATCTATGGGCAGACCAACTGTATTTAAAGAAAATGTCATCGATAATATACAGCAACGAATAAATCAAAGTCCTGCAATGTCCGTATTAAAGTTGTCTGCTCAAACAGGTATTTTTTTTTTTTTGTTAATTTGAGATTAGATTGAGGTATAGTTAATAACCAAAAATTTTCATTTTAAGGCTTTCAATTGGAACAGTCATAAAGCTTTAAAATAAACAACTGCATTTACACCAGTACAAGGCAACTGTTGTGCAGGAATACTTCCTATAGGCTATGGAAGACGATTATAAAGAATATAAATAATAATTTGTTGGACTTGTCGTTTTTTTACTGACAAAGTATAGTTTCACATATCAGGTTAAGTATACATATAGCCAAAATTATAGAACCTGGGCTGTAGAAATTCCGCACACGTTTTGTAGAAACTGGTTTACATCCCTAAAAACTAAAATTTTGTATAGCGATATCAAGAATATAACAAAACAACTGTAAAATGCGTATGAAAATAAGTACGAGAGAGTAAATTTGTGGATAGCTAGTGAAGGACATCGTTTTGAACATAATATGTTATGTTTTATCGCAAATATGATGACAATATAGGTTAGTAACTTATGAATTTGAATTTTTGAATTTTCAGCGAAGAGCAGTGGTTTGTAAATTAATGTAACTTTTTCATAATATTATTTTATCTATATTAAAAAGTAAACTGTATATGTTTTTTTACGCTGTATTTAAATAAAAATAATAATAAACTGTTATAGGTTCACATCATATTCATTTTGCTTTCATAGTAAAGATTTGAAATTTGTTCATTATCCAATCGAGTTTGATAGTTTTCTTCTTTTAATAAAGTTAAAAGCGTTTCAACGGAAAAACAAAAATATATTTCGGAAGTATGTAATACTAAATTATACAGGGTTCTTCATGGTAAGTGGCCTATTAAACGTTTCAGAGGAACCAAAGACAATATAACTGAAATTTTGTTTACGGGGGTTATCAGATATGTTCTCTTCAATGAAAATAATACCATCAACGCAGCACTTCCGGTTACATCGCAGTATTAGCTGCATTTCCATGATTTGTACCTAATTTTGCAACATTTGAAGAATTGGACAGGAATGAAACTCGGCTACAGCGTTTTTTGTAGAACACTGAAATATATATTTTTTTTTTCATAATTACATTAATAAAATGCGTTGTTTTACGTTTGTTGCATCTTTTAAATAATGAGGGGGTATATTTACACAAAAATAATACCNATTTTATATCTACCAATTTTTCGAGTTGATACCTATTGTTCCTTATTTTTTAGGTATTAGGTACTTCCATTTGTAGACTTAAATCGTTATTTATTTTATCACGACTTTTAATCGTACTACTAATTTTATTGTCAAATCGAGTACAAAGCCTTCATAAATGATTAGAAGCCACGTGACCAGTAATTTTGTTTGAAACAGTAATTTTATTTCCTTCGCATTGGCAATTAAATTCTGGTAAAATAAAAAATTACTAAAACAACAAAATCAAGACTACGTTAAAACGCAACATTCCGATTTACCGGTTAATGATGGTGTAATTTTTCACATTTCATTCAACCAATCAGCAATCGGATTATCTCGAGTGTAGATGCAATGGATTCATTGGATTCTTATTAACAAATTAACACATTTTTCAGTGACGTTTGTGTTTATTTTCGTGCTGCCATCGTTTTATTGTTTCTTTTGTTTCAGTATTAAATCGTACATATTTCAAATCAATCACTTGTTTTCATAAACTTTTGGCATTTCGTCGAATTATTAGTTAGAAACAAAATTTTAATATTTATTAATTTTAATAATATTTTTATATCAGAATACATCATGCCGTTGACTCCAGAACAAAATGCTTTTATTGTAATAGCATATTTTCGAAGCGAAACTAAATCATGGACATACTCTTGACAATCCTGCATCGAACAATTAGGACGGAATTTCCATACGCAAACATTGACTATGACACTTTCTTAAACCGAAATGTGCTAGATTTGAAACCAAACGCTGCATTTGCAAAGGAAAATCTACGGGCAGACCAACTGTACTTAAAGAAAATGTCATCGATAATATACAGCAACGAATAAATCAAAGTCCTGTAATGTCCGTATTAAAGTTGTCTGCTCAAACAGGTATTTTTATTTGTTAATTTGAGATTAGATTGAGGTATAGTTAATAACCAAAAATTTTCATTTTAAGGCTTTCAATTGGAACATTCATAAAGCTTTAAAATAACAACTGCATTTACACCCGTACAAGGCAACTGTTGTGTAGGAATACTTCCTATGGGCTATGGAAGACGATTACAGTACTGTGAGCGATATACAGAATATAAATAATAATTTGTTGAACTTGTCTTTTTTTACTGACAAAGCATAGTTTCACATATCAGGTTAAGTATACATATAGCCAAAATTATAGAACCTGGGCTGCAGAAATTCCGCACACATTTGTAGAAATTGGTTTACATCCCTTAAAACTATGATTTTGTATAGCGATATCAAGAATATAATAAAACAACAACTGCAAAATGTGTATGAAAATATGCACGAGAGAGTAAATTTGTGGATGGCTAGTGAAGGACATCGTTTTGAACATAATATGTCATGTTTTATCGCAAATATGATGACAATAGGTTAGTTAGTAATTTATGAATTTGAATTTTTGAATTTGCAGCGAAGAGCAGTGGTTTGTAAATTAATGTAACTTTTTCATAATGTTATTTTATCTACAGGGTAGGAAAGTACCGATGGTCTATCAGAAGTTACGTGAGAGCGATAAAGTAAGCCATAGAAATCCATGCGATAGAGAAGGATGGCTATAATGAAGGCTTCTCTTAGTCACCGCCCGTTTCGCCCTTCCACAAATAAGATCCACTTCTTATTTGTGGAAGGGCGAAATGGGCGTTGACTATTAGACGCCTTCATTATAGCCATCCTTGTCTATCACATGGATTTCTATGGCTTACTTTATCGCTCTCACGTAACTTCTGATAGACCATCGGTACTTTCCTACCCTGTATATAACATCACATGTAAATATTCTTATAACANCCGTTTCACACATTCTGCTTTAATTCTAAGGGAAGGAAGATATTAAATGATTATTACTAAATAATAATTTTACTTAATAAAGGAATTCGAAGATTAAGGAAAATAACTCGTAGACTTGAAAATATTTTATGTGACAATGTCACTGACAGACTGACACTACTGACAGTGTTGACAGAGCACCTTCTTCCAATTTTTTTCCTTTACGCATTTTCACATAATTTCACTACAAGGTGTCCCTTATGACGTCACAGCCGTTTTGAAATATTATAAAAAATTCAGTTTTATATAATTATTTTAAAACTGTTCCGACGCATTTCTCAATCTCTAATTGCGCATACACACTAATTAGTACGTGTACAATTATATTATCTACTTTTTGAAATTTGGTCAACAACGCTATTATCATTCAGCATTCTACAAGTATAAAATATATTCTCGACAAGAAAAATGCAGAATAATTATTCAAATGAAGATTTTTTGAATTTATTTTATACCCATGGGACATTCACCATGAATCAGTATTAGCTGCATTTCTATGATTTGGTATTTTACAACATTTGACTCGGCCAGCTACGTACAATAGCGTTCTTTGTAAATCATTGAAATATATATATATTTTCATTATTACATTAATAAAATGCGTTGTTTGACATTTGTTGCATCTTCTAATAATGAAGGGGTATATATTTACAAAAAAATAATAATAAGCTTTTCTTCCAATGGGATACTATTATTAGTAACTGCAAGTGAAATAAAGAGCAAATAAGCATCCTTTCATTAAGAAAACAATGAAATGTAAAGTAATCAAAATTTTAAATTATAGTATCATCTCAACTTCATTCCAAATATCATAAAATTATAATAATGCATTTATTAGTTATTTGAAATTATTTATCTTTGCTATTCCTTAAAAACTTTACATTAAAAATTAGAGAGAAATTCTAAGAATATCAACCGAAATCATTTTATTAATTATTTTGTTTCAGTTGCATAGAAATACAGCTAATAATTTTGATTTATGGTGAATATTTTATGGATATAAAATTAATTCAAAGTATCTTCCTTAGAATAATTATTTTGCATTCTTCTTGTCGAGCAAATACTTAAATACTGAATGACAGTACCAGTATTTTCCGTTCAAGGCACATATGATGATATTTTTAACGTAATATTCTTGAGAATGTAAGTAAGTAAACCGCAAATATCTGAGAAAATTAAAACTGTAACCCCTACAATGCCTATATATCGGTGAAAAGAGAATTTGATTTTCTATAATATGATGCAGAAGAATATAGGGTGTTCAATTTGAATTTTAAAAGTTTCGTTGGTTTTAAGTTTTCAAAATGTAACGTGAAAAATGGGACACTTAGTATAATTTTCTTCAGATAATTTTGATAGCGAAAGGTAGTGCAAATTATGTTTTTTGTGTATTCCGAAAAGCAAGTGAAAGCTCCCAGTAAGAAAAGATAAGGAATTTTCGAAACGCTTGCATCTGTCAAAATTTTTATAAAATGTCGATTATTTCGAAAACGGTTAGACGTAGGTACAGGGAAGCTTTAACATTTTTGACTTATGTTTAATTTATCTTGTCGATAATGCAATAATACATAGGGTGTTCCATTTAAAATAAGGAAGTTGACAGCTACTTCCGGTATAACCGGAAATGTTACGTTGATGGCATTATTTTCATTGAAGAGAGTATATCTGATAACCCCCGTAAACAAAATTTCAGAATCTTATTGTCTTTGGTTCCTCTGAAACGTTTAATGTACCTGTATGTATGTATTAAGTTTAATATTGATAGTTCATGTCAATCAATTTTAAAAATAATTTTATTTAATTACATGTAACCCCTTCAACCACTCCACTGAGATTTTCATTTGATCTTACCAACAGTGAATTGTTGGTTGCCTACGCTCGACGGTCACGTGGCTTGAAAACATTTATGAAGGCTCTGTACTTCTATTTGTATGTGAATAAAATTGTTCCCCAGAGGATAAAGTCAAGAAGAGTTATGTCAGGGGAGTGCGTATTCCAAGGAACTGGGCATCCCCTTCCACTCTCTGCCTGAAAATGTATGTGAGGTATGCTCTGGCCTGACTATCAAAGTGCCCTGGAGCACCGTCGTGCTGAAACCACAAACTAGCGCAATTGCAACAGAACGTCCTTCAGAAGTTCGTTATCCTTCAGAAAATTCAAATACCATGCACCATTCAAACGATCTGGTAAGATGTGTAGTAAGGTAATTCGCAAGAATTCCAGCCCAAATCCTTACTGAGGATCTCACCTGATAATTTCTCGTAAGTGTAGTGCGTGGATTTTCAACCAGTCCATTGGCGGTTACTGTGGGAGTTAAAAATACCCTCCCTTGTAAAAATTGACTCATCAGTAAACAGCACGAGGTCTGGACATTGACGAAGGGGCTACTGCGAGAATTGTCGCCGTGGTTCAAAATCTGGTTGTCCCATACTTTGAACTGATTGATAATGGAATGGATGTAGGTACTCACCATGCAAACCCCCCATACACTCACGTAATCTACGTGCATTGCGTGGGCAATTGCACGTATGTTTTTCTTGGATTGGCAGCTATATTTTCCCCAACATCTTCTCCTTGCACCTGCCTGACGTGTATCAGCTGACACGGTCCTCTCTACCTCAGTGGTTGATCAACATTGGTGAATAATTGGGTGCTCGGAAGTCGTCTGTCCTGCGTACAACCGACTAGTTGCACTCATTCCCACGAGCTTCACATAACACAAATGCATATCAGCAAGTTCTCCAAATGTGTAATTACTCTCCATGAAGTCAGAACTTAACTGCAGTACATACAACACGATAAGCAGTCAACTGTACACTGACTCAAGTCAACTAGTTGCATGCATAACAGTGGATAAAACGAGCAACGTGAAAGTGGACAAGCCCTTAGTAAACAACTTCCTGTACACAAATTCAGATAGACTACTAACTGTAATTATGTATTTACAGTCTTCCATATGCAGCAAAAACATAACGTCAATGAATGGGAGGGTAGGTACCCAAGTGATAGGAGATTATTGTAAAATTTTTCCAATTTCATCCTCTACAATCTCCCAAATTTTTAAAACGTCATTCTATAAAACCCTGTATATGTATTCAAATCAGGTACTACGTTATGTGAAAAATACCACTTCGTTGAGTTTTAAGTTTTGAAAATAAGACTCGGGCATAAAAACACGTGCCGAGTTGTGGTTCTGTTACCTTTACACTTTTGTCATTCAGCAAACATATATGGTGTGTGTACAAATAATGTTTGGTCTAAGTTCAGACAACGAAGAATAATTTATTTACTAAAAATGTGAAAATTAAAGCTATTTCTTTATCATGGAACAGTTACTTATGCGTAGGTTTGCCATTTAGGAGTGAACGAAGATGAATCGCCTCTAGGAAAATAAGGCCCAATATTTATTTTCTTTTGAAAACAGTTATTTTAACCTTTGAATTAAAATACTTTTTAGCTTCATATTTTACCTATTTTTAAGAACAGGCATTCATGTTTATATTTATAGAATTTATAGCATCTTAGAGCAATATGAATTTTTCTTTTCTTGTTCATCTAAAATTCGAACGGTAAATTCTGTTTTTTAACACACATCTTTGCCGATGATTTATTCTTTGCGATCGCATAATTACGATACAGGTACGAGTACAATAATAATTCCATCTTAACAAAGCCCTGCCAATATAAAATCGTAATAATCAATTATGCCTACTACTACATATTTACATAAATATAACCCTTACGAGAGAAACATCTTTTTGTTCACCACCGCTGATAAAATTTTCTTCATTGTTAAAAATATCAAACATCGATTATTATTTATCAGAAACATATTTCTATTGGAAGCATATGATACAGAGAATGTCATTTGTGTAACGGTGGTTGGATTTCATAATTTATACCCTTTCAAATATCAAAGCAACTGTCACAGATAAAAGCTTTAACGTATAATTTGGTACTGTCTAATTTAATATTTATTTAATTGTCGGTTTTGAAGTAACTGAAATAAATTTGACAAAGTACATATTTTCATTGGTTGGGACTATCTGACAATGGAAATTCCCAGTTTCCAAAGGGCTTTTAAAAATTAAAATATGTAATAAGTAGCAAATTTGAATACTTATTGGCTGATATATGTTCATTTATAAATATTGTTTTCTTTAAAAGAAAATTATTAGATAAGCAAGTAGTAAGTATACAAAACTTTCCAAAACCTTCCCTTTCATTTAAAAAATTCGCAAACCAGGGTTGTAGCTAGAGAGAGGCAAAATTTTATTTTTGCTTGCCACTATCTCTATTGGCTACGTCTCTGCGTAATAGTAAAAATTTTACACGACATTTCTTTTTAAAGGGTGCTGTAATTCTACTGACAAATATTTAAAGATTATTGTTTATGTACACAACACACTGTTTTTGAGATACAGGGTTTATATTTTTTTGTAGTCAGCTATTAATGTTGCGTGTTTCTGACAAATCTACCTAAAATTAAAAGTAATATTTAGTATATTGCTCATGTTAAATAGATTAGGGGAGGGTCTTCATCCTTTTGACAAAAAATATTGTTACCAAAATTTAACTGCAAGTGTCTAATAACATTTTCAATAATATCCCCATGCTGAATGCTGCTTTTAATTTTTTGGATAAAATAGATTTGGTGACATTCAGTGGTCTGCAAACTGTCATGATTTAATGCCTCTGGATACACACTTTTGTGAAATTACTTTAAAAACATAGTTTATATAGTAAAATAACTAAATCTTCAAGATATTCATAATAATATAACTAAAAAATATAATTAATAAATGAGAATCATTAAATAATAACAAAGAACAAACTGGAGGCCATGAATAAAATTTCTTACCTACATTTATATATACTTTTTTAATATTATATACAGGCTGTTACAAATTCGCTTCTCACTACAAGGATCTCGGAAATCTTAGAGATACGAATTAGCTTAAATGGGTACAAAGTTGAGTAATCAGGAGACCAACAAAATGCCTCTAAAAAATCAACATTTAGAGTGTACGATAATCCAATAAACAGAAATATAAATTAAAAAAATTAAATAAATTTGAAACGAATACCTACATTGAAGTTGAATTTTTCGAGACATAACGTCTCAATCTGATTCGGGCTGAGGCAGTACAGTATTGGAGGTCATGAAGGCTTGCAAAAATTATAATAAAATTTCCAGGTCCGTATTTAAAAAAAATGAAGTTGATGATGAACCTGGAAAGACGAAACGTTACATAAAAAAATTAATTATGCCAGTCGATAAAAGGCAAAAAGAAAGTGTTCTTCTTTTTTCGATAACACTTCAAACAAGGCTGAAATGAAACAAAAACGGATTTGCTAAATTTCGTTTTTTTTTTCAAATATTTCGGAAACTAATCATGTTAACCTTGATTTCTTAGAGGCATAATGTTGGTCCCCTAATTATACAACTTTGCCCCCATTTAAGCTACTTCGTATCTCTTACCGTTTCCGAGATCCCTGTAGTGAGAAGTGAATTTGTAACAGCNCACTTCTTATTTGTGGAAGGGCGAAATGGGCGTTGACTATTAGACGCCTTCATTATAGCCATCCTTGTCTATCACATGGATTTCTATGGCTTACTTTATCGCTCTCGCGTAACTTCTGATAGACCATCTAGACTTTCCTACACTGTATAATAAAAAGTAAACTGTCTATATTTTTTACTCTGTATTTAAATAAAAATAATAATAAACTGTTATAGGTTCACATCATATTCATCATAGTAAATATTTGAAATTTGTTCATTATCAAATCGAGTTTGATAGTTTTCTTCTTTTAATAAAGTTAAAAGCGTTTCAACGGAAAAACAAAAATATGTTTCGGAAGTAAGTGTATTAAACGTTTCAGAGGAACCAAAAACAATATAACTCTGAAATTTTGTTTACGGGAGTTATCAGATATGTTCTCTTCAATGAAAATAATACCATCAAAACAGCACTTCCGGTTACACCGGAAGTAGCTGTCAACTTCGTTATTTTAAATGAAACACCCTATATTATTGCATTATTGACAAGATAAATTAAAAATAAGTCAAAATTGTTAAAGCTTTCCTGTATCTAAATCTAACCGTTTTCGAAATCGACCTTTTACAAAAATTTTGACAGATGCAAGCGTTTCGAAAATTCCTTATACCTTTTTTCGTTCTGGGAGCATTTACTTGCTTTTCGACATATTCGACACTACCTTCCGCTATCAAAATTACCTGAAGAAAATTATACTAAGTGTCCCATTTTTCGCGTTACATTTTGAAAACATAAAATCGACAAAACTTTTTAAATTCAAATGGACCACCCCGTAGTTTTCTGCATTATATTATAGAAAATTAAAATATATTTTCACCGATATAGGAATTGTAGGGGTTACAATTTCAATTTTCTCAGATATTCGCGGTTTACTTACATTCTCAAAAATATTACGTTAAAATATCAATTAAAATATAAGCACTCAGTAAACAACTTCCTGTAAACAAATTCAGGTAGACTACTGTAATTGTGTATTTACAGTCTTCCATCTGCAGCAATAACATAACGTCAGTGGATGGGAGGGTAGGTACCCAAGTGATAGGAGATTATTGTAAAATGTTTCCAATTTCATCCTCTACAATATCCCAAATTTTTAAAACGTCATTCTATAAAACTCTGTATATGTATTCAAATCAGGTACTACGTTATGTGAAAAATACCACTTCGTTGAGTTTTAAGTTTTGAAAATAAGACTCGGGCATAAAAACACGTGCCGAGTTGTGGTTCTGTTACCTTTACACTTTTGTCATTCAGCAAACATATATGGTGTGTGTACAAATAATGTTTGGTCTAAGTTCAGACAACGAAGAATAATTTATTTACTAAAAATGTGAAAATTAAAGCTATTTCTTTATCATGGATAGGTAAACAGTTACTTATGCGTAGGTTTGCCATTTAGGAGTTAACGAAGATGAATGTTGGTATATTTTTTTAATGTTGGCTTTATTTTTGGCCTCTAGGAAAATAAGACCCAAATTTATTTTCTTTTGAAAACAGTTATTTTATCTCTTGGATTAAAATACTTATTAGCTTCATATTTTACCTATTTTTAAGAACAGGCATTCATGTTTATATTTATAGAATTTATAGCATCTTAGAGCAATATGAATTTTTCTTTTCTTGTTCATCTAAAATTCGAACGGTAAATTCTGTTTTTTAACACACATCTTTGCCGATGATTTATTCTTTGCGATCGCATAATTACGATACAGGTACGAGTACAATAATAATTCCATCTTAACAAAGCCCTGCCAATATAAAATCGTAATAATCAATTATGCCTACTACTACATATTTACATAAATATAACCCTTACGAGAGAAACATCTTTTTGTTCACCACCGCTGATAAAATTTTCTTCATTGTTAAAAATATCAAACATCGATTATTATTTATCAGAAACATATTTCTATTGGAAGCATATGATACAGAGAATGTCATTTGTGTAACGGTGGTTGGATTTCATAATTTATACCCTTTCAAATATCAAAGCAACTGTCACAGATAAAAGCTTTAACGTATAATTTGGTACTGTCTAATTTAATATTTATTTAATTGTCGGTTTTGAAGTAACTGAAATAAATTTGACAAAGTACATATTTTCATTGGTTGGGACTATCTGACAATGGAAATTCCCAGTTTCCAAAGGGCTTTTAAAAATTAAAATATGTAATAAGTAGCAAATTTGAATACTTATTGGCTGATATATGTTCATTTATAAATATTGTTTTCTTTAAAAGAAAATTATTAGATAAGCAAGTAGTAAGTATACAAAACTTTCCAAAACCTTCCCTTTCATTTAAAAAATTCGCAAACCAGGGTTGTAGCTAGAGAGAGGCAAAATTTTATTTTTGCTTGCCACTATCTCTATTGGCTACGTCTCTGCGTAATAGTAAAAATTTTACACGACATTTCTTTTTAAAGGGTGCTGTAATTCTACTGACAAATATTTACAGATTATTGTTTATGTACACAACACACTGTTTTTGAGATACAGGGTTTATATTTTTTTGTAGTCAGCTATTAATGTTGCGTGTTTCTGACAAATCTACCTAAAATTAAAAGTAATATTTAGTATATTGCTCATGTTAAATAGATTAGGGGAGGGCCTTCATCCTTTTGACAAAAAATATTGTTACCAAAATTTAACTGCAATTGTCTAATAACATTTTCAATAATATCCCCATGCTGAATGCTGCTTTTAATTTTTTGGATAAAATAGATTTGGTGGCATTCAGTGGTCTGCAAACTGTCATGATTTAATGCCTCTGGATACACACTTTTGTGAAATTACTTTAAAAACATAGTTTATATAGTAAAATAACTAAATCTTCAAGATATTCATAATAATATAACTAAAAAATATAATTAATAAATGAGAATCATTAAATAATAACAAAGAACAAACTGGAGGCCATGAATAAAATTTCTTACCTACATTTATATATACTTTTTTAATATTATATACAGGCTGTTACAAATTCGCTTCTCACTACAAGGATCTCGGAAATCTTAGAGATACGAATTAGCTTAAATGGGTACAAAGTTGAGTAATCAGGAGACCAACAAAATGCCTCTAAAAAATCAACATTTAGAGTGTACGATAATCCAATAAACAGAAATATAAATTAAAAAAATTAAATAAATTTGAAACGAATACCTACATTGAAGTTGAATTTTTCGAGACATAACGTCTCAATCTGATTCGGGCTGAGGCAGTACAGTATTGGAGGTCATGAAGGCTTGCAAAAATTATAATAAAATTTCCAGGTCCGTATTTAAAAAAAATGAAGTTGATGATGAACCTGGAAAGACGAAACGTTACATAAAAAAATTAATTATGCCAGTCGATAAAAGGCAAAAAGAAAGTGTTCTTTTTTCGATAACACCTCAAACAAGGCTGAAATGAAACAAAAACGGATTTGCTAAATTTCGTTTTTTTTCAAATATTTCGGAAACTAATCATGTTAACCTTGATTTCTTAGAGGCATAATGTTGGTCCCCTAATTATACAACTTTGCCCCCATTTAAGCTACTTCGTATCTCTTACCGTTTCCGAGATCCCTGTAGTGAGAAGTGAATTTGTAACAGCCTGTATATTAAGCTAATTCAAACAAATTGAAAAAAATTCTAAAAAATCTTACTAAATAAAATCAAACAATGTTCTTCTAAAGCAGAACATTGACTTTGACTAAATTTTTCAGAAAGAAATTTTTAAATTTATTTGAATTATTTTTGTACCTACTTTTAAAATAGAGGTGGTTGGACATTAATAATAATCAATAACATTGTACCTATCTTTCGATTTTCATGTTATAAAATTTATCAAACATGTAAGACTGATAGGTAATCATTGTATTTTTGTTTGATTAATGAATATAGAGCTCAGTTTTTTAAACTATTCTTAAGTGCTCAAAAAGTAGAAGATGACTTATTTGATTGATTATTTTGTGCATTTTTTACTTTATTTTAAAGATATTAAGCTAATTATTAAAAAATAAATTAAAATATAAAATAAATGAAGTCAAACAATGTTCTTCGACACCAGAAAGGTGTAGGCATACAAAGTATATCCAACTCCACAGACAAAAAAAATAGAATTTGTTAGAGTAAAAAAACAGTTGTTAGAGTTACATCGTGACATTTCTTTCAATCGACAATACCTACAAATAAAAAATTTCCTGGTTATTAAACTGGGTATTTGTTTTAACCCGTAAAACACATTCAATTTTTTTACTGTCTATATTTCGCAAAATTAAGAACTCATTTTTTGATATATTTCAGTGAACATAGGTTTATCTTTTAGGCACTTAAGTGCCTGAAATGAGTTTTTGGTGGAAATATTGTGAAAATTCAAATGTTTTATGAAACATCATTTTATTTATTGCAAATAAGTTACATATGGTTCATGTCGCTAAAGATATTGTTTAAAAGATAAATTAATTTAAATTTTCTACTGTAATTAGAAGAGAGCCGAATATTTCGGGTGTTGTATCTAATTAAACTTCACCTTTTTATTTTGCCTTATTACGTTTTTAGATCAAATAACCACTATTCAAAAGTCAACATTTAAATATTTGCCGGAATAGATTACAGATGTATAGGTATGCTATTTTTCGTAATACATTCATATCAAAAACAAAAAATGAGTTATTATTTTCATAAAAATTATCATTTTACTGTTACTTTTTGAAACACCATCGTGTATAGTGCAGGTATAAGATAGGTAAGCAGGAAATAGTACCTATAATGTTACATAAAAATAAATAAAAATTGTAAAAGTTTTTTTATATTTCAAGTGAAAAATGTGTTTAAAAAAATAAGATACCAAATACTAGAAAATACTAAATATTAAAATCAGTCCAAGGAAATATTGAAATGAAAAAATAAGGAAAAAAGTAATTTCTTTGAAGTTTTTCAAAATGTTATGTTGCATGTAATGTTACATTTTATTAAAAATGTCTATCAAAATCAGATATAGAAAATCACGCGATTACTTTTGTTCATGATTAATTTTAGATTTTCTCATATAATACGTATTTTATTTGTGACACTGTATGTTCTCTAATAAGTGATCGGTGTTAGAAAAGTTACAAACAAAAACAATGCTATATTTTATTGGGAAAATAATCACGACATCCTTCAACCTTCATGTTTTACCGTATAAAAATTGTACAAACTATTTTTTTTAAATTTTTATTTTTTGTCAAATTCCACAGAAATACTTCTAAGCAGGCGAACCATTTATGCAAATTTAATGTTTTCATATACGACCTATGATAAAATCATCCTTAAAATTTGAATATATCTAATTTTTTGTAGGTATATGCACGGAAAGATACAGGGACAGTCACAGACTGTATCAAAATTCGACATTTACATTTTAATTATCTTTACAATTATGAAAATATTTACAACAAATTGTAGATTACCTTAAATTTTCATACAATATTAAACGTTTTCTCGTTAAGTACAAGTTTTTACTAGAATTCCCAAGATGACAAAATGACATTTAAATCTAATTGATAATTTTCATTGTTTTTAATTTATTCTTGCTTAAAATAAAAACCATATTTTAAGTAAGGAAAAAATAATAACTTTTTAACTTATGTACTTCAATGTCTTAAATAATGCCCAATAGAAAGTAACAAAAACAACGTTAATAAAATTAAGAAGGGTATAAACGGAAACACATTATTTGAACATGTACCATAAGTAACACACTTACCTGTACTCTGGCCTCTGTGAGATCTATCTTCATTGCAATTTCCTCTCTAGTATAAATGTCAGGATAATGAGTCTCCTGGAAAGCCCTTTCTAGTTCCTTGAGCTGGGCAGAAGTAAATGTTGTTCGTATCCTCCTTTGTTTCCTCTTCTCAGTTAAAACTCCGTCATGACCAGTATATACTTTGTAGGGGAGACCATCTGAAATATGTGAAAACTGTGGCTATAAAACGTATTTATTTTATAATATATAAGTAACATAATTAACTAAAGCTCTAAACATTATCAATTCCAAAAATTTTTAAGTTGCGCGTTGCTCTTGAATTCAATTTTTGCCTCTGATGCGACCATACAAAGTTAAAAATTAAAAAAGTTTCTAAGTGAACCAATGAAAATTAAATTGTATTCTAAAGCAGTTTATCATAAAAGCGACTTAATATGTGTTGTAACACATAAGCGACAACAATTCAATGGGTTTTAACTCGGCAGCACAACAGTGTTATACTTTCATCTAACTTGCATTAAAACTTGGTAACCTCTATATTTTTTGTCGGTAGAAATTAAAAAAAAAAACAAGCCTTTCTTTTAATGTATTTTCTACTAAAATATAACCAAATATAATGCACTGCAAAACGAAATTCACAATGCTACGTATTGATTTGGTCATATGACCAATATTTTAACAATTGTATAACTGTTTTGGTTAACTTGAATGTACCTTTAAAAGTTGCTAAAGCGTAAGCCATGGATGACTGACAATATTGGACTTCTTTTATCACTCAGAGAAAAAGTCAAAACAAAATTTAAAAAATCCAGACTAGCATTTCACTGACAGTATTATAAACAAATTCGAAACAATACAAAAGTAATTGCTATTAGAATTGAAAAAAAGATCAGCAGAAAAAGATGAGCAGAGAGAACAGAAAAATTTAAATAAAAAAATTTTGTTGACACATTTTTTATTTGACCTCTTTACTATTTATAAAACTGTTTAATTTATTAGTTTATCATGTCTCATGCGTCGTTTGCATCTGACAACAGTCTCAATGTATATAAGTGCTGAACAATTTCTATCCGAGAACAATGGCTTTCGAATAATGTTTTAGTTTAATAAAAACTAGCATTATAATACTGAATATTAGTAGAATTAGTGGATGATCAGATAAAGTTGTTTATCTTGTTATGTTTCTGTTACGTTTTTTTAATAATTATTATTAATATTTATTTACAAAATGTTTTAGTTTATACGTAATCCTGTGATTATTGTTAAATTTATTTAGTTTTTGTGCTTTAAAACAATGTGAATTTAGTTTTTATATCTATCTCTATTTATAAAGGGTTATCCAAGAAGTTTTAGCAGGCAGTGTTTGGAAAATGCTTGGAAAATAGAAATGAAGATTGATGTAGAATGGTAGATATTCTTTATTATCAAATTTTCTGTCCAGTTTTGTATTTATGATTTTAGGGGTTTTCTTGGACAATAGCAGAAATATTGTCAGTTGAATAAAAATCATGTAGGTACTTACCTATTACTCGTATTTTCAGAGGTGTAATGGGGAAATGCAATTTAAAAGATATAATTTCTATAACATTTATTGTATTAACATAAATTCAATAGAACGAGAATTCAAGAATAGGTTTGATTGAAATATCAAAAATTGCAAAAACATTAAAAAAATATTTCAATACTCGTAACTTTTCAAGGAAGCATTTTGGTACTGAAGTTATGTTCGGTTAACTGGCTTGTTTCAATTAGAAAAGTGTTTAATACCATTTGTGTACTCCGAAATATGAGTTATCCTTTAATAGAACCCTTAATAGGTTGGTTGCCTTATTTGGCGAATTGATAATTATTTTCATCCAAAGAAACTTCACCGATGCGAAAACAACAGCGACCAAAGACAACAACTAATTTGTCCGATCATGTCCGAGCATACCCATTGAATATTCAAAATTGACGGGAGCATTACAAAATACAATGTTCGTTAAATATAAAATAAAACAATTTCCTCAGACCGCAAAGAAATGAAAACGTTAAGATTCGCGTATATTGACTAAAAATAGATAACAAGTTATGTTATTTACCAAAAATAAAATAATAATTACTGAAAATGCAGATAAATACAAAATACACATCAGATACCCAAACATAAAATAAAAGTAAAATACACATACACCAGGAAAATTAGCGAAAATAAAAGAGAAACTCGAAAAAAGTCCTATCCGCTAGATTATTGTAAAATTGTCTAAAGGAACATAATAAAAGACATCTCTCGTCTCGTGAGTCAAAAACTTTTATTAGCTAACTTTTCTATTTAAACAAATAAGTGAGGAAAACAGTTTTTTCACTTTGCAGGGAAAACCATCAATTTTAGCGAAAAGTGACTCACGGACAGCTTGTAGGGAGTAAAATTATCTACAAAATGAGACTTGTTAAATTAATATCGGTTAATAAATAAAAAAGTTATTGCAAAAAAACAAGAAAAGTGCCCATTTTTTCATTTGTTTATAACTATCGCATTTATTGTTAAAATTTTATAAAACCTATGACAAGTTGAGGGTTTTGTCATAC
>NW_019416724.1:271172-273354 GCF_000390285.2 Anoplophora glabripennis
ATAAAATAATAAGATGGTCTTCGTCAAGATCCAATTATTTTTTTGTTTCAGAACTTGTTTTACGTAACGTAATGTTGGATTTAATATTTTACAAATTTCTGCAATTTATTAATTCGTTTTCTGCTATTAGGATTGTTTCTTTCTTATACTGTAATGGATATCTTTTTAACAATGTTTGTTTCAAAATAGATCTTTCTGGTCTCTGAAAGTACGTTGTTAACTTAAACCTGTGGCAATAATTTATTGACATGTTAAATACTTCCACTTCTAACGTGAACTAATAACAGTGCTTATATTAAATCTTATTACTTGGATACAACCAAGTCTCTAAATCATAAGAGGAAAAGAATAATACATACGTAACTAAACTAAAGATATAAAACAAATGAAATTTCTACTACAAAATTAACAATAAATCCCTAAATATTAAACGAAAAGGAAACAGCAGGAATAAAAATAAATATTACAGAAACTAAAGAAATGGTTTAATACTAGAGAATAAGTTTTCCTCACATTGATGTTCCTTATACTTCTCAATTATACATGTTCACGATCATTTCTTTTTTCAAGCACAGTACATCTACCATAAATCATCTAAAATAAATTATACGATACTAGAAGCAAAAAAGCCTTAGTAAACAGACATGAAAGAGAGTGGCAGGTAACATAATAAAAAAAATATTTCAAAACTGAGCAAATAAATAACAAATATCACAAAAGTTGTTGAAATTAGCCTTCTCCAGGCTAGAATTTGTATATTTCTTTTGCACGCAGCAAAACGACGATCCGATATTTCTAAACAAGGTATTGTTTATGGATGAAGCTACGACTACGTACCGAGCTGTATTTAACTTTAGAAGTCAGCATGCGCGGGACATAGAAAATCCACACCTAGTGACCGAACGTCACTTCCAGTATGAATTTGAAATTAACGTTTGGAGTGCCATTATTGGTGATTACCTTTTGGGGCTATATAATATCTCCCCCTTCAAAAGGTGAACCATACTTAAATCTCCTTCTGAAATCAGCTACCCAATTTGTCGCATGAGTTACCACTGAACTCTAAAATTTAAATAATTTCTGTCAAATTTGCCTATGTTTCGAATACCAGCAACACTACTGCCAAAGAAGAATGCAGGTATCACGCAAGTTGTCAATTCCGATAACTGACCTTGTAACAGTGGCGGCTCGTGAAGGAGGACTCTGGAACTCGTCCCCCCAGATATTTTCAAACTATAAACTTAAAATAATGTATTTATTTAAATTAATAAGAACTCTAAATAGCATGCATTCAATATCTTTTGGATGTTAGGTTGGTTCACAAAGTGCATGTACTCCGTGAACGTAGCTCAGATTAATGCCATCTGCCATCTATGATCGTACCAAAGAGTTATGTTTAACCACACGCGCAATCTCCACTCCATCGCGGACCGTGAAATCTGAGTCCATCGAGCAAGCATATTTTTACATATGATTGGACAAATTGGCACGTGGAGGGGATAGGCGACGATAGGTTAGCGCGCTCGCGCTCTTTGTTTTGGGACTCCATGAGGCAGTAACCCGTATCACTGAAGTGTGGTTATATGTGTTTTGTTTTTGCTTTGGCGCTTTTTAAGACATTATATTTTATAAGTTTAAGTTTAAAATGAGGGTTTGTGAAATAAAAAAACTTGTTATTAGTAATTTAAGTTTAGAGGAAAAAGTCGAATTGAAAAATAACGGACGTCCAACGCCAGTGTTGAATTTAGTTGAGGTGCAGAAAGAGTGCAAAAAGTGGGCCGGCTTTCGCAAATTTGATAAAAACATTTATGATAAGACCCTGTGGTTGTGTGGTTGTGACCAAACAAATAGATTTTTTTGTTTTGTATGTTTATTGTTTGGAGGAGGCGAAGAAAACTGGACGAAAACTGGAGTTTCTGACTTGAAACATTTAGAAATTAAAATTAAGAAACATGAAAATTCTCCTAAACACAAAAATAAGTTGGTGAGTTTTTTACTTTTAGGAAGAGTAAATATTGCTTCTTGTTTAAATAGTGCTTATGCAGAACAAATAAATAGTAAATAGTCATAACGAAACAGTTAAGAAAAATCGATTGCTTCTTTCAAAAATTTTAAATATCTTAAAACTATGTGGTACATGTAACCTTTCTCTTCGTGGACATAATAAAAAAAGTGACTCGGT
>NW_019416724.1:273657-292687 GCF_000390285.2 Anoplophora glabripennis
TGTATAGCAACTCAGAGTTGATGGATATCGTTTTAATTTATGGTGAAGCAAGACAACATTTGTATTATGGTGAAGTATTTGTGTTATGGTGAAGCAAGACATCATTTGTGTTAGTTCGTAGAAAGTGAGTAAGACGGACCCAAATGTGTTTACACGTGAGTGGATAAAATTTTGAACAATTGCTGTTGCAGCATCGGGTATGTCAAATGATTTTATTATTTAAAAACACAAATTAATTTGATTAATAATTAATAAAGGCAAAAGCATTTGAATTTGCCGATATAAAATAGGTGCGATAAAATTCTATTTACATATTTCTTTCCTTGCGAAAGTTTTTGTCCGTTTTTATCACGCCGCCATACCGGTCGCATTGTGCGAGGTCAGGTTTTACAGTGGACCAGTTTCCAGTGCCGTGCAGAAGTGTATTTTTAAATCAATTTCGAACTGACCTTTTTGATTTTTTCTTTACAAAATTGTATTTGTAAGGGTCCCCTGTACATCCAGAATTTTTTTTTTTGGATAAGTTCTGAGTCACTCTGTATATAGAGTTGTCAGCACCAGGCATGAGGATCATCAATATAAAATAAAGTGAACAATGATTATAAGACTTATGTCATTGTATCATTATGAAACACATACAATGTTTGGTTCCATAATCTGGATGGGATCCGTTACAGATCGTATCATCAAATATGTTTCTACCCTTGTTTCAGCGAAACTAATTCGCGGCGGTGATAAAATATCTTAATCTGAAGAGAACGACCGTTCGACATCTACTGATGTAATATTTGCATAATTAAATAATCTACTTCCAAGCTGGTCCGACATGGTAATTTCCACTCTGGGTTGCATTTATTCCAGGAGGAATGAAACGTTTTATTATTTACTATATCAAATGGTAGGTTACATGTAATCAGTATGAAGATTAAATCTAACACAAATTGGGTCCTCTGGTTTTCGCAAGTTTTTTTTATATGTGTGTTGTGCACTGTTTAATACTTATTACTTTTTGTTTATTAATATTTATTTTAAAGTTTTTATACATATACAAGTATGTATATTCAGGGTGTGGCATGTATAATCTGTAAAAATTAAACTACAGGTTCCTGATCATATTTGTAATAGAAAAGTCTTATACGAAAACGTTTTTTTGTAAATTATAGTCCATTTATTTTTTAACGAAAATGAATGCCGACCTTGTGTTATTTATTAAAAGCTTTGGTAATGTTTTTATGCGACCCGAGATGCAACCTTATAATTTAAGTCGGTATAATCTAATACTAGTAATACTAAAAGAAGATTAGGTTACATTGTCAAAAAATTTGTGCAGTCAACTTTTGGGTCCCTATTTCTTTAAAGGACGACTAAATGGATCAACATATGCTGACTTTTTGGAGAACCGGTTAATTTCCTCAGCGATGGATTGGACGCTTTGGTCCTGTGCCGTGGCCACCTCGGTCACCCGATCTAACTCCAATGGATTTTATCTTTGGAGTCACTTGAAGTCATTGGTTTACAATACTCCAATTGCTACGGTGGAAAAATTGCGAAAACGTATACTTGAAGTTGCTGACACAATTAGGGGAATACCTGGAATTTGGGAAAATATTCGACAAAATTGGGTGCGTCGGTGCCATGCCTGTATCCGCGCTAATTGGGATCAATTTCAACATTTTCTCTAGAAATGGTAAGTTTTATGTCATTTTGTTCCATATTTTAATGGAGTTTAGTGCACGCGGTTGGCAACTACAGATGCTTACGGATGTGGTTTTATTTGCGAACTCTTGCAGTAACAACAATGCATTTAAGATAGTAATTACTATTAATTATTATAATAAAAAAATACCAGTTTTTTTAAATATCTATTTTTCTTAGTTTGTACTTCTGCATTGAAAAATTCCCCAAAAAATGAGAAGTATCTTTCTATCTTTTAATGACGATTTGTTTAAGCGGCTGGTCTACAGCACGTAACTCATCGTACAGCACACGGACAAGACCGTTCCAGAGAAAATATTTTAATTCATAATTGAACTTCAATTTACGGAAAAAAACGCAAAAATAGAACTTTTTCGTATATGTCTTTTCTATTACAAATATCGTTAGGAAGCTGTAGTTTAATTGTTATAGTTTATACAAACCACACCCTGTATTGAATTAGATTATTATTTATATTTTTTTAGTAAAAGAAAGTATTGTTGGTTATTTAATTTGAACCCATGACCACATGCACTTGAAATAACACGTGTTGAATGCCGCTTTGTTAGAAAAATTACTACTGATAAAGATGTGGTGCTGACCTGAGTACATAATTTATTACTCCGTGATTTCTTATTAATTTTATAAAAAAAATCAAATATTTAAACGAAGGGGGCAGCTTAAATAGGTATTTTTAAAACTCACTATTTTCCTTTACTTTCATAAAGTTCTTTTCTATTCCAAAAAATATATCTCTGCTTTGTTTTCCACTTGAATAATTTTTACATGTTAATAATTTTATAGCTAAGTAGCTATGTATTTAGTAGAAATTTACCGGTGAGTACCGGTAAATTTGTTTTTAGTCAGTCATGAATCGTTTGTTGTTTTTTAGCACTAACTACGCTCGACATAATTACACCCAATTATTCATCAAAAGACAACTAAAATCGTAAAAGAAATCGTTCACATCACGTTAGTACCTATACTGTTGTTTTTGTTGTCGTGCGAATGTTGCGCAATTAATTCCTATCCGTTGGTGTTTAGGGTAGACAATTTAATTTGTTGCATTTTAATAAATAATGCGTGCGCCTATGTCCAGCGGCTCAGTTCTGACAGCCCTACTTATATTAATCTAATCGTTTTTTGTAAAAGTATTTTATATACAGGATGTCCTGTGTGAAGTCTACAACGGAAGACTCAAAATATGCCCATTTAGGCTAATTTGTCTACATTATCAGCGTAGTCGTTTCATACAACATAATTAGTATTAATTTACTTATAGCTTATCTTTAAAGTTGCTTTTTACTCACATGGTGTCAAATAGTATACATGGTGTCCCAGCGAAAACGAAACAGAGCGAATGATTCTCAAGAAAATTATTTTTCCGAAAAACGCCGAGACATCTTTTCACATAAAATCTTGTTACAAACTCTACCCTCATAGGGAAGGGGGGCAACCTTCCAGATATCTTAATAAGGAAACATTGTTTGAAAGGTATTCTAATTCTATACACAACCGTATTTTCGGACATACAGTTTGTTAATAAAAAAAAATACTTTTTAGTTTATTTGTAAACTTTTTTTCTCCCAACTACTTTAAATGTTTAGCGTAGAACCATTTTCTGTATTTTTGCTTAGAACTTGATGTATGTCTGTGCGTTGTGTCGAAAAACTGAAATAGTAGTTCTATTCGGGCTCACAAACTTTTTTCTGATTTTATAGCAGTCTTTTTCTTTACATCGAAAATTTATCACATTGCTTATACTATAATTTTTAAATCTTATATATTTTAAACTTGCACGTGATATTTAATTTTTCTTGTTTTTAAATTAAACTGTATTCTTTTAAGTTCAGATATAGAAAAGTAACAATTTGTCTCAAATTAGATATGTAGTTGGTGGCTACAACTGAACAGTATTATATTAATTATCCCCAAAGTGTTTATAAAGTCGGTTTGGTACAAACCACAATATTAAATTACCCAAACTACAACCTGCTTGAAAATTCATGAATTCTGGGGTGCACTACGAATACTATTAATATAACCCTTAGATGATTAGCTTTCTTTGAACATAACGCTGTTTGGAACTGGATTTCACATTTCAGCAGTTTATTGACGAATAAGTATGTACCTGTACTGTGTAAGTATAGAATAGATATATGTTTTTATACATACTAATATCATTTATGATATAAAATATGCGACTGTAATGCATAAACATTAGTTATAAAGGACTTTCAGTATTTTTTTATATTGCACCATACTGTGAACTCTAAATTAGTTATAAAGAATATTCAGTATTTTTTTATATATTGCACCACCCTGTGAACTCAAAATTACCTTACTTTTCTGATTTCGTTCCCAAATAATGTACATAATTTTAATTAAAATAGTTATATCATCAACCGTTAAAATCTATTATCAAATTGGCCAAATTTTACCCGAACCTTGAAAGTAAACGCACTTGATGCAGATTGAGATTGGAGTGAATGATGGAATGCAGCAGGTAAGTTATAATAAAGGTATACCGGTTCCGTTCCCCCACTACACTACTTTGCCACTGCTCATCCTACCCTCGGGGCTCTTATGGATTAAGTGTTAATCTGTAAATAGATATGTTTATTTACTTCCACATCTAATTATACAGGGAGTTAATGAACTTATGTTAAATATTTTTGCTACTGCTATTTGTGTTCAGTAAAATGTTATTTTAAAATCTTACTTACCTCAATATTGCAAGCAACCGCTTTTTGGGAACTGCTGTTTTTCATAGAGGATGTTCGATGTACCCACCATTTGCTTGCACACAAGCTTCAGCGCGACGTATCCAATTCGCTCGCACGCGTTGCAACATTGCCACGTCCTCTCGAATCGTATTACATGCTTTGGCAATTTGATGTCGCAATTGGTCGATGTCATGAACTTCCGTGGAATACACAAAACTTTTCACATATCCCCACAAAAAGAAGTTTAAAAGGATGAGGTCCTGGAACCGGGAAGTCCATCTAACTAGGCTGCCGCGTCCTATCCAGCGATCGGGAAAAGTAATGTTTAGAAAGTCTTACTCTCCGAAAAAAGTGAGCGGGGGTTCCGTCATGTAGTACATTTAATGGCACGTCTTCCAATAACTCCGACAAGCGATTTTGCAAAAAATCTAGAAGTGAAGCACCGTCTAAGCGTCTAGAAATTCAAAAGGTCCTATTAATGTGTCATTAACGATACCGACCCACATGTTCACTGAAAACTGTTGCTGAAAGGCACCGCAACGTATTTCGTGTGGATTTCCGATAGTCCAATGGTGAGTGTTGTGGATCTTACGTACACCATTTCGACTGAGACATGCTTCATCTGTAACAAGTATTTGCGCTGTAAATTAAGGATTTCTTGCATGTTCCTGAAGCAACCATTCGAAAAAACCTAGACGTAGTGGAAAATCCTCAGGAGTAAGTGCATGTCACGTTGAATATGAAATGGGTACAACTGAGCTTCTCGTAATATCCGCCACACAACAGGGTGCGAAATATTCACTTGCTGTGCGATAGTTCTGGTACTACGATGCTAATATTCTTCGTCGAGCTCTAAAATCATCTCCTCAATATTTAGGATTCTTAGTGGTCGCCCTGGACCAACGTTGCGACCTCAACGCGGTTGTATTCACCGGTGTCCAAAACTCTCTGCGCTACAGCAACAAATGTTTGCGGTGCGGGGGTACGTCGTTCAAGATATCTTACACGGCTTCAGGATATTTTGACAAGCTCTGTGGCCATTTTTTTTGCTCCGCCAAAAATTATGAGCATATCATAATATTCGCGGTTGATAAATAAATGCGCCATTTTCAAAGGAGAACTTGAAATTATTGGCTATTAAATGTACTCACGAAAAACAACACAGCAATCACTACAACAATGTATTACAAACTGGCTTTCGAATACAGTCCGGTTTCATAAGAAACCTACAAACTCGTAAAAAGTGTTTGGCATGACATTTTTTAAATTGACGGAAAATCTAATGGAGATGAAGAAACTGGGAGTCAATAACGATAAAGACTGTGGTAACGTGGTTATGAGAGTTATTGGAGTTATGGGGTCATGTGTTTATGGGGTTAGGGGGTTGGGGATTATAGTGTTAAATATATTCTGTTTATAGAGCCCTGATATATCCCGCGATGAGAGAGTAAGTTAAACTACTGAGTAATGTGGTTATTGGAGTTATCGGTTATGGGGTTATGGGAGTATATGGTTATGGGATTAGGAGGTTTGACATTCGAAAAACATTTTTTGTGTGTGGCTGTTATCATTTTTTTTTTTTGAAATTTTGAAAGCAGCAATTACCAAAATTTAAAGAATAATCACAAACTTGTTTATCGTCTTTATAGGTATAAAATAATAACTGTTTTCAATAATCATATTTATTATTATTATCATTATTATTTATTTATTTATCTATTTCCCTATTATGACAATAAAACACTATTGTATAGGAATAATAAACTCTACCAAACGTAATCACTAATTTCATAATCCACCCTTTAAAAACACCTCTGTATTGGTTCTGAATTAAGGATTGTTTACTCGTCGTAGCTCGCTATTGCCCATATGTTCAAACAAAGCTGGAAGCTGGGTAGCCTAAGCTTAAATTGGTTATTGTTTCGAGAGTAAGTGCACATATCTTTGTTGGCAGTGAGTTTTGCAGTTAACATGGCCAGCCATTACATTTACTTTTTTAATGTTTTTTGTTCAGTATTGATTTGCTCTTAAGTATTATGATTATTATAAAATTAATGTGTTTTTTTTAATATTAAGGAATGTTAAATACGACTTAAAATTAGTCAGCGTAAATTTTGGGATATTTGATAGATTCCATATGTAAACTAGAAATGCTTCTATGTTTTGGAATTAAACAAGAGTACTTAGGTACCTTCTCTGCAATAGCATAAAATAAATATTTTCAAGAATGCCTAAATCGATGTCTATAAAAAAAGGACGTAATCAGGAAATATCTAGATATGAGAATTTCGGGAGAGGGCGGGGATAATTGATGTCTCAAAAAAAAAAAGGACGGAATTAGGAAGTGTGGGAAATGTTTTCGAAGAAATCGCAATTTTTCCTCAACAAACAAACCCCGGAGAAATGACATGTTAACCCGGAGCCCGAAGCTGTACCATCAAGACCAGAAGACTCCGGGTTCAAACTCGGAGATCTGGCAACTATACTAAAGAACATGATTTCGCCCTTTATCTTATTATCCGTTTTTGAGAAAAAAGCGTATACAAAAAGTCACCCTTATTATTTTATGCTCAAACCGAAAATGTTGGGAGATCGTCTAAATTAAGATAATAAATAATTTAAATTTCAGATACCGTCTCGTAAAAATCACCGAAAGCAATAACTCCACCATTTTTGGTCCAGTTTAGAAAAAAAAAACAAAAGATATGCGCAAACTGGCACACATTGCCATTTTCTTTTAAGATTTATCTTAGTAACAGGCGACTGCCAATTACTTAATGATAAAGAACTTTTCTCTGAATCTAACGATAACTTGGGTTTCCGATGTGCTGTATAATACGATTTTCTCTTTTATTTTGTAGTATTAAAATATATGCAGTTTCAACAGGTGAATATAGAGGATTCAGTACTCGGAAATAGTATTCACGAGTAGATATTGATAATATTTTATGAATAATAGGGTATTCATATAGATATACCCAATGATTCGTGGATACCTATGATTCATGAGTACTCAGGAATCATGTGCATATACAGGGTATTTCAGAAAGACCTCCCGTAAATACAGGGGGTGATAGTATGACAAAAAAAATTTTGTCTTATGAACTATATCTATCTCCTTTTGTTTTTACGAAAATTTCCAAACGTGCGAAATATTTTTATCACATTTAGTATTCCGGGGTTTTTAAGGATGCCAAATAGGCTAGTCTAATTATTTTTTGGATATTTCACTAGTTATGCTACATTCCTATTATATTTTAAGTTCTAATTTTTTTAATATTAAGTTTTTTGCCATTCGGGCTCCAATTTCTAATGTACCACTTTGTTTTCTAAAAATAATGTACTCTTGTTAGAACTTCCTAATGTGGACGGTTTTCGAGAAACAAGGCTTTTAATTAAACTCTTACAATATTGCGGTGTATAAAATAAGTGGCTTATGTCAAAACTTATTGATGGATGTCTCATAAACAACGCATACATTCTCAGTAATATTTTAAACTTTAATTAACTTTATATCAAGTAATGGCTAATTACAGTCGCTGAAATTTTAATATAAAGTTAATTAGAGTTTGAAATATTGCTATGAATGTATGCGTTGTTTATGAGACATCCATTTTCTCGAAAACCGTGCGCATTAGGCAGTCCTAACAAGAGTACATTATTTTTATAAAATAAAATTGTATATTTTTTATATAAAATGTAATGATCTGATTTAAGAACTACTTATTTTAAATAATTATAAAATAGTTTAGCGCTTATTATCAACGATTTTATTCAAAATACGGAGTACAGTAACCTTTAAATTTTCTAAATTTTCTTCTATTATAAGAAATTTAAGTCTATAAAGTTCAGTACTGAAATAGGTACCCATATCCAATTATAAGTATCACTGTTCAAAAACACGAATAGGAAAAAAATTATGAAAGTTATAGAGCATTTTATAAGGTTTATTTTACTATTCTAAAAAATTGTAACATAAAACACTATTTAAAAAAATAACTATGTATTTACAATATCTAAAGATTTGTAAAACTCTAAATTTGTGACAACACTCTGTATGTGTAAAATTTTCTAATTCGGAAATTCATTAGAATATGATATTTTCTGTTTCGAGTTAATTTCTTTTATTTATTAATCACATTAAAACAAAAAGAATGACTCAAATGAGAAAATTCTGGCCGATATATTATTTTAATTTAAAAACTGTTTTGTATGACATTATTTCAAAATTTCAATATTTTAATATTATAACTTACTGAAGAAGAAAAGTGTTATGCAATCCCTAACACTATAGTCTGTTTAGAAATGAAAGAGAGTAATAAAAGCTCATTATGTATGCAAATCGTAAATAAATGTAGTACTGGTACTTATATTCAATATTTTTATATTATGTATTTTCGGTATAGATGAGGTGTACTTTTAAAAAAACTTTGTGCGATCGGACTGTACTAAATTGTAGCAGGTAGCTAAAATTTAATCCCCGACAATCCGTCTTTGTCTATGCCGCTTCAATTTCTCGGTCCATTTCTCTTATAAGTAAACAATATAAAAACAGCATTTCAAAACATGAGGCTACTTTAAGCATCATAACCGGGTTAAGAGGGTTTTTAGTAATTCAAATAAAATTATTCAATATTATTATCAAAATATTTATTTAAATTTAATGAATAGACTTTTATTCCACACAAAAATATATGTATTTTGAAAATTCAAATTATGGTGAGTAAATGTAGTGTTGTATAAATGTACAATAAAGAAAATAAAAAAGTAGGTATATTAAAATTCATCCTCTGAATATTCTGATGAATTATCTTCGTCTCCTAGATTGATAACGATAGGTTCCACAGTAACGTCAATTAAATTATCGAGTTCCCACATTTTCTCCTCTTCTTTTTGTACATGATGTATACATCTTTGCCAGTTATCTGCAGTTACTCGTTCCAAGGAATTTTTTAACAAAATTTTCACGTCACTTAATTTAAACGTCGTATTATTTCGCGCTACATCTCCTTTTACCTGCGCCCAGACTAATTCGATTGGGTTAAGTTCACAGTGATAAGGTGGTAACCGTAGTACCGTTATTTGGCGATTTGTTGCCATTTCATCGATAACATATTTTTTCTGATCTTTATTAAGATTGACAAGTGTCAAAAGTTCCTTTTTCACCATATTTGTTTCAAAAGAAATGTTTTTTCCGGATAACCATTGAATTATATCGGCTTTCCTCCAAGCAGTCGTAGGCGTCCGCTCGGTCTGCCGTGAATGGTAACTGGCATTATCCATGACAATTACAGACCCCGGAGGAATAAGATCCAACATCTGTGTAAAATACTCTTCGAAAACATCTGCGTTCATGTCTTCGTGATAGTCACCTGTATTTTTAGATTCAAATAAAAGTAAACCGCCATCTACAAAACCACTGGCACTACCTATATGTGTCACTATTAATCTTCGCCCTTTACCTGAAGGTGCCTTGAACCCTGTTGAAAGTCCATCCAAAAATGCTTGTCGAAAACTTTTTACATTTTTATCTTGCCATACTTTTGTTACAGTATATCCCTCGTTGACCCAAGTTTCGTCTAGATAATAAATATTCCTCCCTTCGTCACGGAATTTTCTAATTGATCTTAAGTAGGATCTTCGCCAACAAATAATTTCATCTTTATCGATAAGAACTGACTTCCTGTTCTGCTTTTCCCAGCAAAAATTCAACTCTCGTAAGACGGCCCATAATTTGCTTCTACTGATTTTTGGCAAATCGTTGTCCTCTGAAAGTTCACTTAAAATTTTGTTTAGCGTTGGTATTTCTTTTTTAAAATAAAATGAGTGTACTTTTCTGCGAATGACATTTTTGAAGAAATCATCTATAACGACTTTTGACCTCCCTGTAGATGATTTTGGGGGATTTACAGTATCTTGTTCATTTTTTGTTTCCTTTAAAAGTCTGTAGATAGTCGATTTTCCAATCCCTGTCATTTTGGAACACTTTTCCACGATGTCGTCAACACTGTTGGTAGGATTTTGGTGTTTCAATGCATTAAATACATTTAATATAATAATCTTCTCATTCTGAGACAGCGCACATCTTTTCACGCGTTTAGCAGGTACGTAATCTGATAAGCTCGACATTTTACCCAAACAATATTATATCCACTGGCACAATAGTCACTAAACACAAGTCGAATTTTACTCTACTGCACTAGCACGTCTTCGTATATTCAGCTCTAAGACTGGATTGATCTGTCACAATACACTGGCTCCTGCCCTATGATGTATCCAGTAAAATATACTAATGTACACCCATTACCTGTTAGCATTAGTGTTACCTGATAATTACCTGAAACGAAATATTAACACGCCCATGGCCGGTTCTTATCTCGGGGTTTTATTACTCTCTTTCATTTCCAAACAGAGTATAATGAGAAAATTGCACTGAAAAAGCTGTAAAATAATTGTCATAAAAGAAAAATTTTTAAAAATATATAGATTTTAAACTGAAATTTTGATATTGTGAAAAATATATATTTAACTTTTTTCTAAAATTTCATTAAAAACTTTTTTATGTTGCATACTTTTTGGATAACTGTAAATATAATAGGTCACATTATAAATATTGTTTTTTTTTAATTAGAGCATTGGAAGTTGAATGAGTCTTTTTTTCTCAATTTAAAAACATGCAGGTAATTTTTTATATCCAAAAATTTTTCAAGTTACACAAAGGTAAACTTAAAAAGCCCAATTTTATATTAAATTTATACCTACTTATTTCAGTTTGATGCAAAATTAATTTCTTTTTGTCTTTAACCTCATAGACCTCGTTGCGTACCTGTTCTATTTCAGTTCAGTATCTACTTTTCTTATTTGCAGTGTGAGAAACATCATTCCTCCTGTTTAATATAAAAAATTATTTTTATATCTCACCTTTGTAGATATTTAGGATTTAAGAAATGGATAAGTACTTTTTTTAACAGGGTATTCTGTATTCATGGATTGAATACTTTTTCTGTAATTATACCCAGCTCAGTTTTATAAGTTATTTTTATCGTAAATGACACCATTAGTAATTTTTGATAATTTAATTTAAAATATTTTTCTAATATAATTAGTAATTATATTGTGATAGGTGTAATAATTCTAGTCTCGAAAAATTAAGTACGTATTAAGTAGTTTTAGAAATTTAGAAAATCAACATATTTCGGGCTAGTAAAGTGTTCTTCATGTAGGAGAAGATTGCGCTAAATAGTTACTAGGAAAAGTTATTCAGAATAAAAACTGAGTGCAAAATGTTACCTATAGTTTTTAGTCCACTTTATTAATAAAATAGGTAATAAATGGAGGAAGGACTATTGTACTGTACTCATACTATTTAAAATGTAGGCTATTATTAAAAGTTATGATCATCCTACGGAAACCACGTTTGTGGAAACTGTTTTTATGTGTAAAACATTCCTTCCTTCCTTTCACTAACTGTATTTCGTGTATTAATTTTCAAATAATATTTCACACTATAATGTAAAATTAATTTGTATTACTCCTTAATTTTTTTGTTAAAAGAATTTAAGAAGGGAAACCTTTTACCAACATGTTTGAAAACAAGAGTTGGAATTTCTCCTAAAGCCGCCATTACTACTTACGGTAACAGAAAATTACAGGAAGTTTAGAAGCGAGAAGAAACGCCTATATCGATCGCACCATTTCTCCCTTCTTTACGCAATGAAAAATGTCCGCCCTAGTCTTAGAATCTGAATAATAGCATTCCACATTTAGTTATTTTATAATGTAACTAACTAATTGCTATGATCCAACTTGAAATCGGAAAAAAAATTAAAAAATAATTATTTTATAATTTAAGTAATTGCAATTTAAGAACAAAAATACAAAAAAGAATTTTAACAATATAGTTAGAAAAATAAAAAAGAGGTCATATCAAGTTTTCAAAATTAAATTCTAATGAATTTATATAATACAATGTGGCTATAAAAACTATTCAGTTCTAGTTTGAATGCTTGATATAAGTATGCTGATTACTTTTTTCTTCGTTTTCATATCATAATTCGTTTTTTATATTATTGTTATAAGTAGCAATTTTCTTTACTAGTTGTACAGGTATAACTTTTTATTACATTCTCGCATACTGTTATTAATTTTTACCGCATTTTTATAGTACATTAGTACAATAATTTATTTTGTCTCCAATAATCCGGGTATTTTGCTATATGAGAGAAAAGTAATTAAACAAACCCTTAAGCTAAAATGATCAGTCAAGGGTTGTTTCCATAAGTATCAATTAAATAGAGAAAGAATTTGGATTAGGTATGCTCTGGGAATGAAGGTTGTGTGGTAGAGATTCACGTTTTGAATTGAATTTCAAGCTACTACTTGACTTGACTTGAAAACAAGATTAAATCTTCAACAAATAATAGTTGTCGATTCAAGTCAAGTACTAAACACGAAAAAAATCTAGTTTACGAATGGTGCGTGGCAAAATTACTGAATTACTGAATATCCCCAAAATTTCGGAAAACAGAAATTGTAATTTTTCAAGGTTAGCGATGACTAACTTGACTTTTTCCCAGTTCCCATCCAACCACACCTAATGGCATTCTATAAGTATGTAGTATACATATAATTTATTTATTTAGAAATTACAATATCCAACGGGACAAAGCCCCAATTACAGGATAAGGTAAAACAGAAAACCTTAATTAAAAAAAAATAAAAAAGAGTTTGGTAAATTGGTTGGTGAATAATACAGGGTGGTTCACAACTTATCCAAAAAATTTGATAATAGATGGGGCATGAGAAATGGAATCAATATCGTAAAAAACATTTTTGTAAAATCCTTATAGATTCCGATAAGAAAATTATTGAACTATTCAACCATTACATAGCTGGATAAATGTAGTCTCTAGCATCATTCGTAACACGCGTGGAAAACCACGTGGCCTCAGCGACTCCGAATACTGAAATCCGATTTTACAGTCGTCGTTGCCATAGTGTTTACAATAGTTTTTTAGTAGTTAGTGCCAAAAATGGCTTGCGTTTATGGCAACTCGGAGTTGATGGATATTGTTTTAATTTATGATTAAGCATTTGTGTTATGGTGAAACAAGACAGCATTTGTGTCAGTTCGTAGAAACTGAGTAAAACGGACCCAAATGTGTTTACACGTCTGTGGACAAAATGTCGAACAGTTGTTATACCATCAGGTATGCCAAATTATTTTATTATTTAAAACCACAAATTAATTTTATTAATTAATAATAACAATACCGGCAAAATCAGTTGAATTTGCTGATAATTTTGCGAAGCACCATTCGTAAGCTTACAGTTTTGGTTCATGTCCCATAATAAATGCTTATAAAAAAGATTTATATTTACAGAATGAAATATGAATTTCAATATCAATACATTTGTGTAAAAAATATAAACTATTTATTTTAAATAATCTTGTAGACGTATTATCAACTAACAAACGCAATAGATAATTTCATCCTTTTTTCTTTGCCGACGTAAGATACATAGTCAATAATAATAAGTCCTACATTATTTTCAATAGTAGCTCTAATTCAACTACCTATTAATTTATTGTAATGCCTATAGTAACAAAAGGAAACATAAATATTCACTACTTTAAACTAGATTTGACTTAAGCATGTATGTATGTACTTATTTTCTTTTGGCAAATGATGTGCTGGGTTTCGAACGTTGCGAGAATCTTTACGTCTAATGCAAAAAGACCCTTATTTCGCAATTGGGGCATTTAAACATAGTATTACGAAACAAAATATGCTGTCATAAATATGCAAATAATATGTTTCCCTTGACGTTAGAAAAAAATTGTTAAAAAATGGGAAAAATTAAATATTAATTATAAAAAGCATGTTTAGGAATATTTGTGGCATTTCTTAGTACTTTTTTAATTAATTGAAAAGAAGAATTAAATTGAATTAATAAAAAAAATTTAAGTAAATAAATAACCATCACCGCCAAAAGGATCAGTTATTTTGTTATATTATTGATTGGGTAAATATATTATTCTAATACTTATTTTTGCTTTACAGAGCTTAATCAGCATAACTCAAATTGATATAAGGCACACTGCAATATTTATTTCTCTCGTATGTAAGCATTTCCTCGCAGCTTAACCGTTGTGCAAGTTTTTTTTATTAGAAATCATTAAAATGAAATATTTTTCGATATAAGGGTATTAAGTCAATTCAAACAAATTTTGAAAGAATGGTAAATTTAAAAAATCTTATCAAATGAGTCAATGTTCTTTGGTGCCAAAAATCTAGGTACGCAAATGATATCTAATCCCACAAACAAAACTCCTAAGAGCTAATATTGCGGGAAACAACTATTCTATGGGTTACATGCTCTAACTAGTAAATACATAGTAAACAGCTAGTATTATCCAAATTAAAAATTAAAAATCATATATCTAAATACAATCCATATAAAAACACATACCTGATAGTGATATATTGAAATTGTTAAAAAATAAGATCGTTTAAAGAAATATTCTGTATTCTTACAATCAATCCTATTATCACCCTTGACGAAGACTAATTACGTAAAAAACATTTTACTTGGAATTATTTCATCAGAGGGTTTCCTTTCTCGTACACAATTATAAATATTAACGAAAATAAATATATACATCAAACATTTAGAAAAATTGGTATTTTTCATAACAACAAGCTATTTTTTATTTTATTATTTTTTAAAGTACTCAGTTTACAAAGATGCAAGAGTAACAGAACAAATACTGCATGTATAGAAGCAGTTAAAGATTTATATTTGATATTTGACATAAAGACAAAGAAATTCGTCTTCCGCGTCATAAAAGAGAGCTTCTCGACCATAAACTTACTCTACATGTTGCGACAGTAAAAGAACAATATAAATTCAATGTGCATTTCCATCAATTTTCCTCCCCCGTTTATCCCGTTGCTCTCAGATGACAAACTTCATGCAAAACACACTGTCTATAGGATATTCTTCTTATAATACTAAAATCTGATATGGTCTATACAATGTCAGCATCATATATCATATTGAAAGTATATATTACTGTTTATTAATTTTTAATAATGCCATTGTTAGTGTATACAGAGTATTTGAAAAGTCTGTTATATTTGAATGATTTAAAATATGTTGTGCTAGTTTATAATGATTGTTGAACGAATGATACCAGCGATTAAGATAATAATTGGAATCATGTGTACTCATTTTTGTTTCCTAATGCTTTTGTGCGACCGGTTCTTGATATTTTTTTTTTCTTTTGTGAATACTCCTTTATTTTTATTGTACTAGTCAGGCGATCTGGTATTATTTATTAGGCAGATAGGTAATTTTCCAAACGTAAAGTCAAGTGCGTTGTGCAAGACTGTTTTGTCTGCGTGTGTGTGTAATCAGTAATCACATCCAAATGTAGTTTATAGTATTCATTCTCTAACATTGGTTGTGGCGAGTATGTATTAACTTATGCAGTTGGGGTTGTAAGGATATCTACGATAAACCACGAATTAGTTTAGTTTAGAAGACCCATTTATTTTCCTCACTTCTATTGTACAGTTTATTCCATTATTAATATTATACCAGGATATTTCTATTATTTTTAAACATAGAACGTTGAAGTTTTAGATCATTGGCCACTTTTTTGAGTGAACACAATAAATTTTCTGTTTCTTTTCTTGGTTTGTGAGTTATAGTTAAAAAAGACCCCTATTGCCGCTACAGTCAGCTATTTTTCCGAAATGTTCAAATCTTATTTTATAGATTTTTCACGTAGAATCCAGTTAATTCTTTTACAACTCTTCGACCGATCTTTTCGATTTACAGATCAGAGTTATATTCTTTTAATGGAAATCATAGATAAATCAAAAAGACTTTGCAATATATATAGTTTGCCCCAGTTATATCAAAAAGTTACAGCGGTTTCTTATTTTTATTTAAATTTAAAAAAGAAATGAATTTAGTCATGACTAAACACTGATATGTATGGAAGTGGCCGATTATCTCCTAAAGTAAGATAGCTATCGAAAAATCATAAGATACAAACGTTTTAGTTTTTTTTAATCTATTACAATAAAGAGTATTAAATTAAGTCAGTCAAAATGTCATGAGGAAACAAAGTTGATTTTTCTTTAATGTATCCTGTATATTGCCATTCTTCTCGAAATTCTATACAAAATTCATATAGCACATCACGTACCTAATCTTAGTCATTTTCGAAATATCGAACTTTTAATGTAACTTTTTACTACTCAAATTTATAAAAGAAAAAGGGTCCCAAATTATGGATATTTTGAAAATAACACAAGGTGAAGGGTACGAATGTGATTTAATTTTATTATTAGTTTTTTTACAGAAAATAAAGAAGCAAGATAGTTCAGGGTTGATAAAAATACATGAAACGAAAAAAATGTATTTTTTAATGAATGTCTTGGATATTTTAAATTTTATGAAAACAATAGTTGTGCCAGTACAAAAAGAGAGAAAATAAGTTTTTTTTTACAGAAAATAAAGAAGCAAGATAGTTCAGGGTTGATAAAAATGCATGAAACGAAAAAAATGTATTTTTTAATGAATGTCTTGGATATTTAAAATTTTATGAAAACAATAGTTGTGCCAGTACAAAAAGAGAGAAAACAAGTTTTAATAAACAACAAATATCTTCTTTGGAATTCTATTTTATAAGGTGCTCAAAGTGTTCACCATTTACCTCCTGACAGTAATGAATTCGCTGAACAAAATTTTGTACTGAATCTAAAAGGGTGTTGGAGGAACAGAGGAAATTTCATGCATTATCGTTTCCTGCAACTCTTCGATATTCTGCGGTCTATTTTTGTAGACTAGGTACATTTTTTCATTTGACCCCACAGAAAAAAATCAAGCGGGGTCATATCGGGAGACCTAGCTGGCCATTCAATTGCCCCTCTGCGTCCAATCCATTAATCAGGAAAAATTTCATTTAGATATGCCCGTACCACATGTTCAAAATGTGAAAGAGCCCCATCATGTTGGAACCATATTTGTTCTGCCGGTAAATTGAGATTGTTATTGTTCCGGAATAATCGTCTAACAATAAGCTCTGGAATATATGTTCTTGCAAAAGTAATATATATCGTTCAGAGGTCAATTCTCTGTTTATAAAATAGGGTCTTATGACGTGTCTACCAATAATGACACACCAAACATTTACTTTCTATGGTCGGTATACGTGCTCGTTTAAAACAAATGTAGATTTATCAGAAAAAATATGTGGATGATAACTTCGCAGAAATCGATTCTACGATCATAATCGTCTTCACTCAATTCTTGTAACAAATGAATTTTATATGGATGTAATTTTTTGAAGAGAATATAGATTCATGTTATGATTGTGTGCTGTTGTGTCGAATTATTGGATTTTCCACCACATCCAACATGACATTTAAAGAATTTTATTCACTGTTCTTGCACTTTTTCAACGATCTATAACACATCTAGTTTCATGAGAACGCTGCAATGTTTTTGAAACGGTTGATTTAGAAATACGTTCTCGATCGGGATGCAATTGGTGAAAAATATCCACTACTTCGTCACAATTTGGTCTTAAAACTTCAATACGCTCGGTTTCACTTTTGCGAAAAAATTATTTACACTAAATGCATAGCATAGATCTAATAAAGTATACTATGGATGAAATGTAGAAAGAGAGGACAAGGGACAACATGTAAAGTGGGATGAAACTAGTCTAGGGTCACGTGACTTAGGGCATTTTCAGACTTATCACGGGTGATTTGTTATATCCATTACGTGGTATTAAGTGTTATTACAAATTTTACACATAAATTTGACAGTAGGTATTTTTTTTATTGTTATGTTACTATAAAAAAAATTGATTTGCTAATCAGAAATAGAGTTGCTTTTTAAATCAATGTAGCGCGATTTTATCCTAGGTCACGTGACTTAGGGCAAATCGCTGCCGCTTTCGCTGTTCATGTTGAAACAGCTAAAATGCGCAAAAAGTGGACTCCATTCATATATTATTAAATCTATGACTAAATGTATTTTTGACTTGTGTTGTCAAGGTGATCACTATTAGACAAAAGAACGAGGTGGCGTTGTTATGGAACTAGAAACTTTCAAAGGTAACTTGATGGACTATAAACTTAATGGACTAAAATATTTTTGTATAGCTAATTTATAAGAAAATGATTTTCAATTTCCATACATATCAGCGACCCTATGAGTAGATATATGAGGCGGTTTCTGGATCAGGAAGTGACGTCACGAACTCGATGGCCAGCTTCTATCGAGTTCGGCGCGCTGCTTCAGCGGCTTCTTGTGGGCATTGTCGTTGTGCAAGAGATGCGTGGGTGTTGGCATGCAAGAAGAGTCATGGCGGTACGGGGGTGGGTACCTGAGGAGGTTGAGGGCAGGTCGCTAACAAGAAGTGTCATGGTGGCATGGAAGTGACGTTACATGGCCATCAAGCTGCAAGAAGTGTCATGGTGGCAAGGAAGTGACGTCACATGGCCATCGAGCTGCAAGAAGTGTCATGGCGGCACGGGGGCGGATACCTGTGGAGGCTGAGAGCAGGTGATAGGTCGCTAACA
>NW_019416725.1:0-47204 GCF_000390285.2 Anoplophora glabripennis
TGCACATGGAACACAGTAAAATGGCAAGAATACGCACTCTCTCGTGTCTGTATAGGAAGTCTTAATTATAATGCGTACAACTACATATCCAATATTATCCATCTACCATTAAAAAACAAATTTTGTTATTTTTACAAACTCTTCTTTGTATTAACATAGATAATTTACGTCTAGATATCGATAATAAATCTAGGATGCTCTAACAAACCGATGAATTCAATACAATAAATGTTTTATGATTTGCAAAATTAAATTATAATTTACTTGTTGTAAAGATTGTTTTTAATGGTACATGGATAATATTGGATATCTGACAGTAGTTTTCTATTGGGATAAACTTTTCTTAATAACGATTGTAGATGTAAAAAATAAATTTACATATTTCGTTAAACCTCCTATAACACTGCAAAAAATTGAAATCTGATCACTTCATGTTGGGTTTTAGGCCATGCAAAACTTTTTATCAAGAATAACTTTTTTTCATAAAACCAATAATAAAAAAGTTTCCCACATTGTGCCGACTTAATTGGACACACTGCGTGTAGTACTGTATATATACAGGGTGTACCATTTAACACTCCCGCTGCTAATATCTCCGAAATGAAGAAATTTATTTTTGTTCCGGAAACTGGGGTTGTTAGGTGCCTCGAATAGCTTCAAATTGCAGTTGGAATTGTTAGTTCAAATCTTTCTGTATAGATGGCGTGGCGATACTAACAAATTTTTTGATCCCTGGAATGTGGAAATGCATGTTTATTAATTAGTATGTGGTATGAATAAAGTCATTATAAAAATATTTTAAAAGAATATTTTGTCTCAGTGTGATTTAAATAAAATAATAGATTTTCCTGTTACATCGTACATTGCATATTGAAGTCGACATATTTCGAAAACAAGTAAATAAAAAGAAATAAACTTTATATTACAAAAATTACTCAAAATTTAACGATCTTTCAGATGGACTACATTTTCACTGGAAGTTTGTTTAAAATCATGGAAAAATATTGGTTTTTATATTTTTTATTCATAATTTAGCTGAACTGAAGCTGAGCTTTTGGTTGAATATTTCTGTTTTATCGATGACATATTATCACTGGATTTGTAAAAATTCCATCCAATGTAACTAAATATACAAGGTTAGATAAAAATAAGTACTAGCGATAATAATTTCCGCTCAAAATAAAAGTTGAATAAAAGAAGAATATCGGCGAAATGTTTCTAAAGTGTATAATATCGTAAAAAAACAAGTTGTTTTTTATACTTTCACATTTACTCCATCCAGTACCAATATCTTCAAGTACGAGATAATTACCCTGTATATGTATACTGCCTTAGTCTGGGAAGGAATCTCGGTATGCATCTATGACATTAACACTATAGTCATTTTGTAAATAATAGTCTCTTACCTCAATCGCAATGTGGCTTCAGGAAAGGGTATAGTACCTCAACTGCTCTAATTATCGTCACTGATGATTTAATAAAAGCACAGGACAGGGGACTAGTTAGTGCTTTAGTTTTATTGGACTTCTCTAAAGCTTTTCACACAATTAATCATAAGCTTCTTTGTTCTCAACTTAAGTACTATGGATTTGATGAACCGACTTAAGATCTTATTAATTCTTATTTACATTGAATATCTCAACAGGTATGTGTTAATAACATTTTATCTAATAGTATAGAAATACTTTCTGGTGTACCCCAGGAGTCAATTTTGGGTCCCTTACTTTTTATAATTTACACTGCTTTCATTTTAGAATCAATTCAACAATGTAAAGTACAAGCTTATGCTGATGATACTCAACTATATTATCATTTTGATATTAATGAGTTACAAACTGTCAGTAGTAAGTAATCTGAACATAATTTAAAATTAAATTCTAGCAAATCAAAAATAATTTTTTTTGATACTAAGAAAAAGGTACAAATATTAAGACTCAACTTTAATATTATAATTGATTGTATTTCAATTCCTATTACTGACAGCGTAAAAAATCTGGGAGTGACTCTTGCTTGACAGTAACTTACGATTCAATCAGCATGTGAAAACATTTCTCCAAAAATCTTATTCTTCGCTTAGATTAATTTATAGTAGTCGTCATATCTTGAATAAAAAACTTAAAAATTATGTTATGTGAGTCACTTGTTCTCTCCTATTTTAATTACTGTGATTATGTCTATGGTCCATGCCTTAGTGTACAAGAAAAAAATAGAATTCAAAAAGTTCAAAATTCATGTTGTCGACTTGTACATGGATTAAGAAAATTTGATCATATTTTTGTATATTTTGTACATACAATTTTAACCATTCCTTCTTATTATTCATTAAAAACTAAATTTGTTAAATGTTCTAATGTTCATTCGAGGAATATCCGATTTAAAAATACCTTTACAATGCCACATCATTGTAGTGCCCTACTTAAAAGATGTTTTACTTATAATTCTATCACTTTATACAATTCTCTTCCTGATAATTTTAAAATTTTTTATATTAACAAATTCAAGTATAAATTTAAATCATATCTATTGAGTGGACAGCTGATTTTATAGTTTATAGTTGAGAATTTTTATTTTAAACTGTTGATTATTGTTAGGTAATTGTATTTTATTTTAATTGTGTGATTCTTTTCTGAGCGACTGTCTGTTGTTTTTTATGTAATTTGAAATTACATGCTATCGCATACATTTATAGTTGAGTGTGAATAGCTTTTGCTAGACTTCGCCATGAATTTTTCCCTTTATTTCTTTATTTTTATATATACATTATCTGCTTCTAATAAAGACGATTTATTATTATTATTTAAAAAAAATTGTGTTATTAAATAAATGTTACGTCAGGTTAGACTTATGTAACAAATGAGTATAATTACTTGAAAATTGCAATAATTTAAGTGCATTAAAATAGCCGCTGTACAAAAGCTGTTGCATTTTTTTTGTAATGAATTCAGTATATAAACCCAAAGTATTAGAAGTAATAGTCAGTACACAATCAACGCAGTACATTCAAACTTAAGCACTTCAAAATGAAATTTGTTTTCGCCGTTTTGCTCATCGTTGCTGTAATGGTAAGTAATCCTGATTAAAAAGAATATTTTTACACAAATCACTGAAAATTCGACGAAGTGTACATTTTCTTTTTGGATTTAAACATAAAAGCAATTTGTTCACCCTTTATAGATTAATTTTTTATAATAGTAACATTTCAAGTTTGCAACATTGATAAAAATTGAATGCATTTTTTTTTCAGGCTGGAAATAAGGCATTCGCTCAAGGGCAAGGACAAGGCCAGTTTGGAGGTTCCGGCGGAGGACAAATGGGAGGAAGCGGGGGAATGGATGCCACGGGAAGCATGGGAGGAAGCGCGGGAGGGAGCATGGGTGGAAGCATGGGAGGAAGCATGGGAGGAAGCATGGGTGGAAGCATGGGTGGAAGTGCGTCAGTGTCAATGACCTTTGGAAATTGACCTAGTTTTGGTGCACTATACATATAATACGTGATGCTACATTTTATTATAGTTAGGTACTTTTAGTTTTCAATTTTATGAATACGTGTTTGTAGTACGGTAGGTAATCTGTGACTATTTCCTAGGAAACAGTTTTTACTGAAATCGAAATAAAATTTGTCCAGTGCGGTGTTGTGTTTTAATAAGATTAATTTTATAGTCTTCATTCTTAATTTCTAAGTACATACTTTTATGAAAAAATATGTAATCGAATCAAGAAAAATGAGATTTGACAACAATACATGAAGGTGCTCTCTATTTCAAAAAGAAAGGTTCCTTATAAATATAGATCAAGGCGGATCTGTCGAAAAATCCCACTTCTTGGATGTAAGAGGAGGCAAGCTAATTTTCGCTGGAATAACTTCAGTACAACTCACATAATAAAAGTGTAGAACCCTAGATTTGGGCCAGGTCCGGAACATATTCAAAATTACAAAAGTGTTTAAAAAATATAAATATATACCTATTTTATCTGAGTTTTTTACTTATATGTTGGAACCTATACATTTTGGAAGAATATTGTAAAGAAAAAAGTTTTAGAATTGAATTTTCCACAATATACTGTAAATTAAAAATGTTTAAATTTATTCCCGATGTGGCGAAATAACTGATGAAAAAAGGCAAAAAAATCAAGGTATTTGAATATTTTTTTTTAAATGTTTTAAATGTTCGCAAAATAAGTCTGAAAAAAATTTTGAAAGAAATTTTCAAAATTTTGCACAGCCTCAAATAAAGCATCTAGATACTTGACAATTTTTTCACAGAGAAGATACCGCTCAACCTTTCAAATGGTTTTTGAAAAATTGAAATCGGTTGATTAGGACGGCCACAGTAAATTTTTAAAGTTAACACTCTTTTTTTTTAATTTTTAAACAATTAGATTACATTTATCAATTTGCCATTTAGTTTTTTTTTCAAAAAAAACACTCCCCCACTTTTCGTATTTTGAGTCACTTTTCGCGGATAACTTATGGATATGAAAAATTTTTTCCAGCTTAGAATTCGGAAAAACGAAGCCACTGGATCAAAGATTATTGCTAAATTGTTTATAAATTATAGATAAATGCTGATAAACTTTGACCGCTTATATCTCGAGAACCAATAAACGGAATTAAACTTCTTTTTTTTTTAAAGAAGCGTCTTTCCAAGTACTTTAAAATTATAATTTTTGAAAAAAACTAAATTGCAAATTGATAAATGTAATCTAATTGTTTAAAAATAAAAAAAAGAGTGTTAACTTTAAAAATTTACTGTTTCCGTCCTAATCAACCGATTTCAATTTTTNTATTATTATTATATATATGGAGTGATGAGAATCCTAAAGAAACACAATAATGACATTCCCTGATAGCCACAACAATCAACAAACCGAAACGTACAGACCTGCAAATAATGCAATTTTTCTCAAGAATGGCTTTCTGTAGGCGATTTTTTCAAGAGACAATATTTTTTTTTAAATAAAACGACCTTTTCAATGTTGCTGTCCGTTTTAAAAAAATACGACCACTGTAAAAGTTTTGACCGCTAAGAGGGAGAGGTAACAGGAGAAATCTATCACCCAGTATATCGATTTGACTAAAACTTTAAGAAATAATACGCAATAATAGTCCAAATAAATGTACCAAATTTTAACGCGATCGGTAAAAGGGGTATGAAGTTATTAATTGTAGTAGTTTTATTTTTGACAACTTTGAAGGCCTGTAACTGAAAAACCAAAAATTTTTTATTTAACTTTTTATAGTAGATCGTATTTATTTATCGTCGTGAATATGCAGTCAAACGTTGTCGGTGAAATTTGCGGACACCCTGTATGTCTCATGCTTCATTACCAAAATATGACAATTTTACCGACATTACCTTTCTAATTTATTTCTCGTATTTCAAAGTATTTTTTTACAAATTAATTAAAATACATAAAGTAGAAATACTTTTACGTATTAGGTATTCTTGGTACATGATCAATTAGGTGCTATACTACATTTTGCATCGATCAAATATCTTAACCTGAAAGAAGTAAATTACAATGAAAAGATAATTATAGATCACGCTTTACACACCAAACCCAACAGGTTGAATTCTTGAGGTACGTATTGCCATGGTCCAAACTGAAATCTCGGTTTGTACCTATGTTGCATTAAGTTTGTGACTTGTGACATTAAACACATATATCCTACATTAGGTAAAGTGATTATTAGAATTATATGGCACAAGGATGTAATTATACGAAAATTGCAATAATTTAAGTGCATTAAAGCAGCAGCTATACAAAATGTGTTGCATTTTTTCTCTGATGAACTCAGTATATAAACTCACAGTATTCGAAGCAATAGTCAGTACACAACCAACACAGTACATACAAGCTTAGATACTTCAAAATGAAATTTGTTTTCGCCGTTTTGTTCGTCGTTGCTGTAATGGTACGTAATCCTGATTAAAAGGGATATTTTTATACATACCACTGAAGTAAATTCGACGAAATGTACATTTTTTTTGGAATGCCTGTTGAACATAAAAGCATTTTGTTCACCCTGTATAGATAAAGTTGCAGTATTTTTTATAATAGTAACATTTTAAGTTTTCAACTTTGATAAAAATTGAATGTACTTTTTTTTTCAGGCTGAAAATAAGGCACTTGCTCAAGGACAAGGTCAGGCTGGAGGACAAATGGGAGGATCCGGTGGAGGACAAATGGGAGGAAGCGGGGGAATGGATGCCACAGGAAGCATGGGAGGAAGCATGGGAGGAAGCATGGGTGGAAGCATGGGTGGAAGTGCGGGAGGAAGTGCGGGAGGAATAGGAGGAAAATAAAGATAATTTTAACTTGACATAACATAATACAAATGTGACAATAAAGAAGTACTAACAAAAGCCAATATTTGATTCATTTAAAAAAAGTAGGTTATATCTGATAAAATAGATTTTGGTACTTAGTAGTAGTAGTAGTAGATTGGGGCGGCCTCAGCCTGACAATCAGGCCACGAGTGGGCCCTTTTTGGCCCGGCCGTTCGGCCGTTCCTTTTCGAACCTACCTGACGCCATTGATGAACTCCAGAATTTTGACAGGTCCCTCACATCATCCCCTTGCAACTATTCGTTACTAAAGACTTTATGCCTTAACCTCCCGAAGGCTGCGCAGTGGCCCAGAACATGAATAGGAATATCCTCCCCTTCATCACATTTCGGGTACAAAAGGACCTCCTCAATTCCTATTAAACTTAAAGGCCTCCTAAGTCTATAATAGTCTGTCAGTACCCCCACCATTTGGTTTAGGGTTTAGGACTCTTCGACCAAGGCTCAGCAGCCGTCTCGTCTTAGATTTGTTAGGCCTATATAAAGGCTATGGGTCTACCTACATCCTCTGTTCATGAAAATGTTTGATAAGCCCATTTATTAAGAGTCCCATTAAGGCTACCTCATGTGATTTGGAGGATTGGTTCAGGTCCCTGGCTAGACCCCTTGGATCAAAGATGAGCCAGTTGGTCCGCTCTCTCGTTGCCAAGAACCCTAACCATATCTACCGCTCTTCGTCTGGCCAGTAACTCCAGGGCATCCCCGCACTCTTTGTCCTCAGAAAGCTAACTACCCAAAGCGCTGCCCGAGTGTGGGATCAGATAAAAATCCTCTTCTCTACAAAGTTCTTTACTTGTCACCGTCAAAATAGCGAAAACATCTGCCTGAAAGACTATGATATAACCCAGTGAAAAACTTTCCTGTAGGTGGTATATCAGTATCATCAGTCTAGCATACTAGGGACGCCAGAGAAACATATCACCTTCCTGCTTCCACAGCTCTTTCGGAAGAAAGGTGATCACTTCTAGTCTCAGTTGGTCCTCTGCTTTTGATTGTGTATGAGTATTTTGGTTTTATCGACGACATATCATTTTGGAAAAATTCTATGCAATGCAATTAAATATACGAGGTTAGATAAAAATATAAGTACCAGCGATATTAATACCCGCTCAAAGCGAAAATTGAATATCGCCAAAATGCTTCTAATGTGTTTCTGTAACAATTTATTAAAAAGACAAGGTGTTTTTTTTTTCTAAAAAGATTCGTTTTTTCGGGCATATTTTTTTGTATTAAGGTCCTGATTGCACAGTATGATTCCACATGACTACATTTTGCATAGTTCAAATATCTTAAATGAAAAAATTTGTTCTGATCTTGATCGAGTGAGTTGTTGAATCAACCTGAAGTTTATTAGCTGTATCCCCCCAGGGATTTTGCACATAAACGCAAAAATATAACTAAAAATGGAAAAAAAGTCATATTAATGTCATAAATTCTTTTTTTGTGCCATTGTAATTATAGATTCACACACACTAAACACAATAGTTCGAAATCTTGAGGTACGTATATTGCCTTGGTCTGGTTTGTATGTTGCATTAAGTTTGTGACATTAAATAAATATTGTATATATTAAATAAATTGATTATTAGAATTATATATCACATGCATGTAATTATTTGAAAATTGCAATAATTTAGAATGCATTAAAGCAGCCGCTGTACAAAATTTGTTGCGTTATTTTTTTCGATGAACTCAGTAGGTATATAAACCCAAAGTATTCGAAGTAATAATTAGTACACAATCAACTACACTACACTACACTACTACATACAAGCTTAGATACTTCAAAATGAAATTTGTTTTCGCCGTTTTGTTCATCTTTGCTGTAATGGTAAGTAATCCTGATTAAAAAGAATATTTTTATACAAATCGTTGAAAATTCTACGAACCAGTTGACTAGAATTATTTTAAACAATTTCGAATCAATCAATGTTGTCAGTGTAAATTTTTACGATTTGACTAAGGCATTTGACTGTATCCCACAGAATTCTCTTAAATAAACTAAAATTTTATAATTTTGATGACAATAGCGTGTCCCCTATTGAGTCTTATCTATCGACCAGAACTCAGTATGTTTTTTATAATTCTTGTTCTTCACACCTAACAACAATAGTTCATGAAGTTCCCCAAGGCTCAGTATTGGGCCCTATTCTATTTCTTATCTATATCAATGATTTCCCAAATTGTGATATAACTACTGATTTTATTTTATTTGCCGATGATACTACTGCTTTAAAGTCAAATAATAACTTAATTAAACTCACAGAGGATTCAGTGGATACGCTGCCTCTCATAAAGGACTAAGAATATTTTCCTACTGCGTAATTTAGATCGTGTAGTATCTAAGCCTGTACTCATATCTGCATATTATGGTACTTTTCATGCCACCATGACCTATGAAATGAAATTTTGAACTGGGGTCATTCGTCTCACAGTGATAAAATTTGTAGTTTACACCGTAAATGTATTAGAATTATGGCTGGAATAAAATACAGAGATGATTGTCGGGAGCACTTCAAACTGCTAAATATTCTTACAATGCCGTCAGTTTACATATTTGAATGTCTCATTTATATAAAAAATAATCAGAATAGATTTGTTCGACCATAAAATTTTCATTTTCATCATACAAGAGAGCGACACAATATTAGGCCAAAATTTCATAGATTAGCGAAATCCAGAGATGGCACAAATTATTTTTGCATTAAATTCTTTAATAGACTTCCACTGAGATTCGATCATTAAATTCAGACTGTTTTAAGACCAGAATTAGAAAATATCTTTAGAGAAAAGCGTTTTACAATTTTGATGAGTTCCTTGCGGACCAGTTTTTAGATATATAATGTATATTCGTAATATTTACATTTTTATGCTGTTTACGTTATATTTATCTGAATGTGTTTTTTAGCTTTAGTGTAGTATTGCTTATATCTTTCGTGTTTTTCTTTCTTTGACTTGTGTAAACATTTTAATGTATAGACACCAATAAATGATTTGATTTGAAGTGGACATTTTTTTTGAAATGAATGTTGAACATAAAAGAATTTTGTTCACTCTGTATAGATGAAATTGCAGTATTTTTTATAATAGTAACATTACAAGTTTTCAACTTTGATAAAAACTGAATGTATTTTTTTTTTTCAGGCTGAAAATAAAGTATTCGCTCAAGGGCAAGGTCAAGGTGGAGGACAAATGGAAGGATCCGGAGGAGGACAAATGGGAGGAAGCGGAGGAATTGATGCTACGGGAAACATGGGAGGAAGCATGGGAGGAATGGGAGGAAAATAAATATGATTTTAATTTGATATAATTATACAAATGTGACAATAAAGAAGCACCAGCAAAAATAATATTTGTTTCATTTAACGTAATGTACGTTATACGAGTATCTGATAATAGATTTTTGTACTTACGGCTCTGTTACGTTACGTTTTATTTACCTATCAATACAGGGTGGTCCCGAGGTAATGGGCCAAAATTCATGGGTAGATTCCCGAAGCAAAAATATTGAGATTTAGCCGAACTTACCTTAGTCCAAAAGTTGATAGTTAAAGAGATACAAGGTGTTAAATGTAAAATTTTATTTTAGTTTATTTCCATTTATTCCTTAACAAATGCAAATATCCTCACAAATTTTTGTTGTTTGGGGTTCTTTGGATAGAGGAATTGAAGTTTGTTCACATTTTGGTTATAGTTCATAGAGGGCGCCAGCTACCGTAGATTGAAGGTGTTGGAAACGACATAACTTTTTTGTACTTAAAGGTATTTCATCTTTGGTATCAAATTTTTATTTTCCAACTTTTTTTTATACAAAAAAGGTAGATTTTATGAAAGTATCTGTCTAGCACCGTTTCCGAGATATTTGGCTTTGAAACTTCCAATGCTAATAGTTGAAATAATTAAAATAATTTAGAAATGTCAAAAACAAGGGTTTATTTAGAATTAAAAATTGTAATGCACAGTAAAATAGTAAACATTAGTAAAAAATATGCCTTCTTGACAATAATTGCTCAAAATGTCCACCTCTAATTTCAATACATTTATCAACACGTTTATTAAAAGATTGTCTTATTTTAAAGTATAAATCCTTAATGCGAAATGACTGCAGCATTTAAAACCTACTATTAAAGTTCTTCTCAAACTCCAAAAACGAAAACCTCGGCATTCTATCTCACAATTATGTATACGAGTATACAATTTAATTTGTAAGGTAAGATGTAATTTTAATTAGATACGAATAATACTTAATAGAAATTAGCATACAAATGACAGCAATAAGACAAGTGGAAGACGTCAATTATTTGATTTTCGTCCAAATCCTACTTAAGAAACTTTATCGCTAAATTAATAATACCTGTAGGTACTTAATTGTAATTTAATGCAACAGCATTGGAAGTTTCAAAGCAAAATATCTCGAAAACGGTGCGAGAAAGCTACTTTAATAAAGTATACCTTTTTTGTGTAAAAAAAGTTGAAAAATAAGAATTTGTTACCAAAGATCAGATACCTTAAAGTACAAAAAAGTTATGTCGTTTTTAACACATTCAATCTACTGCAGCTAGCGCCCTCTATGACCTTTAACCAAAACGTGAACAGATTTCAATTCCTCTGCTCAAAGAACTCCAATCCCCAAAATTTTGTGAGGATATTTGCATTTGTTAAGGAATTAAAAAGAAAACTGAAATAATATTTTACATTTAACACCCTGTATCTCTTTAACTATCAACTTTTGGACTAGGGTAAGTTCGGCTAAATCTCAATATTTTTGCTTCGGGAATCTACCCATGAATTTTGGCCCATTACCTCGGGACCACCCTTTATATTCCAATGAAATATGGTCACTGTATATGTGACTCTTATTCTAGCATTAATTTAAGGACGTTCGATACTCCTCTTACGGGGCGGGCGGTGCGGAGAGTATGCCTGTGTTTATACACGGGAGTCTTGTTGCAGTACCAACCTTACATAAATTAATTTCAGCGAACTAAGTATGCTATTTAGAATGAAATTTATACAACACATATTAGCTTGCATATTTTTTTCGTGTTTAATACACGTCAGTTCACTTTTTGTTTGAATAAAAGCGTCTATTTATTCATTACGAACTTGTAAAATTATGGATGAAATCTGGCAACATTGCCATGGCGTGGTGGTAAAAGTTGGGTCAACTGTCATTACTGTCAACTTTGCGCGAATTCCGTAAACATGAATGAACAACCAAGGTACAAAGGAAAAGTAATGACTGAAAAGTATAAAATGAGTGTAAAACAGAATGTGGATTGATGAGAAAAAAATAAAATGTGCAAACCGAGAATCCATATGATAACTATCAAGAAGTTCAATGTATGATAGTGAGACGTCGACTTGTCAAATTGAAGATTATGACATAACAACTAAACTGTTCGTTTTGCAAAGAGATCCTTTCAATTTTTGTTTCAAATTGCTAGTATATTGCTTTAGATCACGAAAAATTTATTTAATATTAATTATTACTACATATATTTTCGACTGGAATAATTTTATAATCTATAATTGAGCTATTCAAATATAACGCATCAGTCGAAGCATTAAATACAGCGTACAGTGTTGCCATATTTCCTTTCATTGGATCAGATGTTTGTTCAAATTTGTCAAAACGTTATCTATTCATTCCATTATCTCAATAATTACATTGTAAGTGCATATTTTTATTGTTTTAAAATGTTTAGTAATATTTAATTCTTTAATTACAATTTTATTTTCCCGATCCTAACCATTTTTAAGAGCAATATTCACGTTTGATTAAAGTTTTTTCCCAACTTCCATAAGAGCCCGTGTAAAAGAGCATAATTTTTAAATTCATTTTTCAAAAAAACTGCGTTGTCAATCGATCTGATATTTTTACACAAGTCAGTTTGCATATTTATTAACAGATTTCAATTGCTTTGAAAACATTCTTACCATTTTTTTTTTGGTATCGAACCTCCTTAAAGCCAAAGACTGTGGAAAACTATAAAAACTTAATGCGCAGATGATGATGATGTGACTTTGACAAATGACAAATCAGACTTTTGAAAAAAATTGCAATCCCAAAAATATTAACAAAACATTAAAAAATAGAATGTACATAATAGATAAAAAGAGAAATATTACAGATAATAATTGTGCTTCACGACTTAAGACAAATAGCAAAAAAGTTTGTGCGATTATATACAGGGTGTACCGGTACTTGATACAAAAAAGTCGAGTACAAATAGATGAGGTCAAAATAATATCAGTTCTTCATATAAATTCTTTTCATACGGGTCTTCGTTAACAAGTTACGGGCCCTCAAAGGTGAAAATTAAAAAGCTATTTTTATTTACAATCTCTAAAAGTGATTCATATTGTAGCTATGAAATAAGAATAAATAATTACTAATTGCGGAATAGCAATTATGAAGAAAATTAAATTAATTCTTTAAATATTTTGAGGAGGCTCAGCCTCCAATGCCTTCTACGAAGAGTGGTCATTGGGTAATGCACTTTTGTACACAAACATTATTAAATAGCAAATGTGTGAAATTATAGTTAATTGTATAATTTGTTAAAATATACGCGCTTTGCACAAAACCAAGGAAGTACGCAATTGCCCAAATTTAAAAAACAACTTTTTTGGCAATGGTGGGATTATATAAAGGTTGCATTTCGCGAGATGTTCTGCAGATATACTTAACAAGTTCAACATGAAAATTACTTTTGCGGTTGCTTTCATCTTCGTCGTTCTGGTGAGTAAAATTCCTGTTCATAAACTTGAGGGTTGCTCTCTCTCAACGGTAAAATAAACGTATTTTTATTGAAAACAAAGTTTAGTGAGAAAAAATGTTGTCGGGGCGAGCGTTCGTTGGAGAGTCTTTTTTGTGGAGTCGCTCGCAGGTATATGCATATGAGTAACTAAATAAGAGGCTTTTATTGGATAGGGCGGACCGAACATGCATTCACTTAGGACATCTCGCATTGTTGTGGCAAAACATTGTCATTTATAGAAATTGTTAAACATAAATCTGCAACCACAGATCAACTCTGTATTTCCAATCTTTCAATCAACAGAAATAGAATGTTCGAGGTTATAGTTTATATTCAGGTAGGTTGTCACGTTTTGTGCATTAATAAATTTGTTTTGTTTTAGATTAATGTAATACGGGATTTATTGAATCAATTATCTGAACTGCCTTACTGTATTTTTATTCGGTTTTTTTATCCAAAATGAGTTTACCAGGTAGAACTAAACGTCAATGTTGTGCTCCAAATTGCAAAAGCACTTACTATATGAAAGTGTGTAAATTGTATAATGCGTCCTGTAGAAATAAAAGTTTTTTCAGAATTTCAAAAGACAGACAATTACTGGGGACAGACTCAGTTCGAAAATTATGTAAATCAGACTTCAGATCAACAGAAGTGCTGTGCCGACATTATTTTTAGGATTGACTACAACTTCACCTATTAATTGTAATAATATTACCTCAGATAGTATAGAATATTCAACAAAACAATTTGTTAACGTAACATTACAGAATTTTCATAGTATGAGCTGCCAAACTTCCATTTCGGATGATTTTTCGCCTCCACCTTTTAAAAAACCGAAATACACGTATTCAAAATTGTCATTTCCTATAAGGGTACTGGGAGCACCAGTGCCATTACTGAGATTACTGGTAGCAAGTTGAATCAAGCGGAATCAAATACTGGTCAACCTCACTTAATAGCTCATTTTGTCAAAGCCTCACATATTTTCAGTCAAATAATAAACAAAGAATATTTTAAAAAATTTTGAATGTTAAGAGAATATCTCAACTTTCAGATAAACATAAAAAATGTATTATCTAGATCGTCAACAGAAAATTCAGATTTTGAAATTAAAAAGGAAACTATTAAAATGTAAAAATAATTTGTCTCATGTTCGTAATATTACCTATTCTAATTTACTTACAAAATTAAGTCAACATCTTGATCTACTTAGTACGAGTAAAATTTATTGAGTTACAAATTAAAAATTGCGAAAAGAAATGACCTATCTATAATTCAGAAAATAAAACACTTACTTTAGCAATTTACATACGTGGGCTGCAGGTTTTTACATACATTTTTATTTATTTAGGCCAAATACCTTTAGATGTTGGAATAAATTAAAAGTTGTTACGGAAATTATCAGAACGTGTTAGTAAAATGATTACAAGAGATAAAGTTTGTTGTTTAGTATTTGATGAAATAGCTCTGTCTGTTGGTTTAAATTATGACACTTGTAAAGATCAAGTAACGGGATATGTCGATTTTGGGTCCCTGGGCAGACAAAATGATGCAGCAAATCATGCTCTAGTGTTTTTGGTACAAGATATTAGTAAACATTGGAAGCAACCTATCGTGAATTATTTCACAAAAGATGTTATAAAAACAAAGGACCTACAAATTTTGTTAACTGAAATAATTTCAGCATTGCAGTGTTGTGGATTAAAAATAATTTGTACAGTTTGTGATCAAGGTTCCACTAACAGATCAGCTATCAGACAGTTAGTTTCCGAGTCATCAGATAAGTCCACTTTTAATGTTAATGGTGAGGAAATTATTCCCATTTTTGACGTTCCTCATTTGCTTAAAAATACAAGAAATGCTTTATATAACAATAATATTAAATTTTCGCAGAATAAAACAGCAAAATTCAGCCACATAGTAGTGTTATGAAACTGATAAATCTAGACGCTTCCAAAGTTTACTACGAAAGATACATGACCATTATTTCGAATTCCAAATAATTTTTGGCAAGTAACTGCAATATTATTTTACATAAAGGCAGGTAAATAATTCTTTAGTAAAATTTCTTTGAACTTTGCAGTTATTAACGGATTCTTTAAAAAAATAATAACAAGAGTCTCCATGTACATTTTTTTGATATAAAGTGTTTCATAAGTAGTGGATCATGAAACCGCTGTCAATGGTTCAGCTTAATTTTAATTATCAACAAACCATTAACAGCTGTTTTGCGATGTATTACTTACGAAATACTTTTTATTCATTAGTAAATCATCATTATTATTCATTTCATTTTCATTCATTATTATTTTAAATTTGCCGCCATTATGGTGCAGCGACATCTCTTAGACAGTAGAATTAGAAGTTACTCTAATTGTGTTTTCCCCTGCAGTTTCCTTAATTATTTTATGGACTGTGGTTTCCGAGTGTGTCGTTTGCCACAATAACTGCAGATAGCGTACTCTGCCGCTGCTGCCAACAGAATATACAGAATAAAACCCTCTTATTTAGTTACTCATATAGGTATATGTATCTAGTTCCTGACGCGCCAATCTACCGTGGTCTTCCGGGAACCATGGTGTGTATATCCCGCGTGCAGATATTCGTCTGTTCTTTGTCGTTTGCAACTGTTAGACCGACCCGGTGTCAGGCTGACGCTCTTAAGGTAAGGTCACTTGCAGACATGTGTACCCACAATCTAATGCAAAAAAATACGCTGTTGGCAAGAACTTTTTTTTCAGAACAATGTAACAAATCATTTGCGATTTTTTTGTTTATGATACATTCATATTTTTTTTCAGGGTGAAACTGAATCACGTGCTCATAGATCAGGAGGATTCGGTCAGTACGGAGGTCAAAACCAAGTGGGATTCGGCTTTAACGCTTCTGGAAGTGCAGTTGCGAATGGCGCTGCCAACAGCAGTAGTAGTGGAGTATTTGGGTTTTCTGGAGGGGCTTTCGGTGGAACAAGTGGCAGGGGGGGCTGCGGAGCAGGTCGCTAATAACTTAACTCGCAAGAGAATTATAAATTATGATTTAATAAAACAATAATAGCAAAATACTAAAGCCTCTCATTCATTGTTCTCTTCTGTAGGTGCCATGAAGAAAGATAGAGGTTATTTTAAAAACTAGTAATACAGCCAGATCTTTTACAGAATTTACCTGACCTGACAGAATTTTTTAAGCATAAATGGATAGTCCTTTTGAAGGGAAATACGTCGATATTGGGTTTGACGTACTTTACTTTGACAAGAGCGAAAAAATGCCAATGACTGGAATGGACATGGTTTAAAATAGCAACAAAAGTAGGTATCATAAACTGATGCGAGAACAGTGCCACAGCAAGAAATAGAAATTTGCGGATGTTTTGTGTTTTGGTTGATTGTAGGTACGTTTTTATGTATTGATATGTTGGCGTTTTCGGCGATACGACGAACGGCAGTGTGTGAATTTTCAGTGACAGCTAAACATAACATTTTGCCTATCATTTTCTGTCACTGTAGTTGGCCTTCCAGATTTCTAACATGGCCAGCGTCTTCAAATTTTGCGTACTAATCTGCATACTGTGGACGGAGGTATTGGTTGTTCTGGATACTTGGCATTGAATAATTGACATACTTCACCATAACTACGGATCCTATCTCCGTATCCAACAATAATTAGGATTTCAGTTCTTGTTTCTCATTTAAACACAACACCATCGTAATGTAAAGTTATGGTATTTGTAACTGTCACAATGATATGAGGCACTATTGCATTCGCTAACTGTCGTCTTCAGAACAATGCCGACATAGCCACTGTGATCGGGTGTATCTACCCAATCTACATAAAAACATGTACCTACAATCAACCAAAACACATTTTTTGCTATAGCACTGTTCGCGCATAAGTTTGTGATACCTACTTTTGTTATTAATTTAAACCATGTTTATTCCAATGGTTGGCTTTTTTTCGCACCTGTCAAAGTAAAGTAGGCCAAACCCTATATCGACGCATTTCCCTTCAAATGGGCTATCCATTTATGCATAAAAAATAAGGTAGTGCTATTTAAAAAAAATGTCGATGACGTTATAGGTTTATGAAACATAGCGCAAAAAAAATTCACTTAGACCGTCGGGGCCATGTGTTGAGCATCCGGTATAAAGAGAAAAATCGATATTTCTAATAACGCGCGAAATGCATTCGAAAGAGCACGTAGGGATTCCAAGATATTTAAAGTTGTTAGAATGTTTTCAGGAGAATAATAATAGGTCAAATAGCTGGTTTTTTGGCGGATTATCCAAGCTATAAGGATAGATTTAATGAGATTGACTAATCCGTCCCGTATTGCTATGCGGAGTCACAAGAGGAAGGTATATGGTTGTTTGTAAGTTTAGTCTCAAAATTATTTACACAATAAAAATCAGTCAATTAGATAACGATTGACAGGGCATAGTTATGCCAAAGCGTCCCGATATTCAGGGTTCCCACCGATAAGATAAGAACAGAAACGTCTTAAAATCTCAAATTTCAAAAATTTATAATGCAGAATATTTCAAATGCAGCCTTAAAAAATTAAGTTCCTATTTCAATTTAAAAATCCAGGAATTATTGCAAATGAGTGAAGTTAAAAATTTCCCAATTACTGCTGATTCACAATTTCGAAAACAAAGTCTTTCATCATGAAGAACCTTTATGAGTAGAATATACCATATTTAGCAGTGAAAGATGATAGTTAGGGATATTCTGAATTTGTATTTGCATTGGCAAACTCTCTTTATTGTTTATCACACATTGTGACATTTTATTTTAATCCCTATATTTTTAATTGCGAACGAAAAATGTTCCATTAAATTAAGTTCATTGATAAGAAGGTGTATTTTATTACATAATTGAGAAAATCATATTAGATATTTTCGTTTTCAATTATGGAGACTAAAATAGAAAAAATACATTAACCGTGACATTTGTATCGGCCGTAAAAAAATCGTTACTTTCGCGTAAATGAGTAGTAAAATGTTCAAGATGAAATATTTCTTCAGCATTTTCATACCATATTGGAAAATATATTATTTTATTAATAACTGAAGTTTATTTTTCTCTGGGAGGAATTATAATTTTGCATTTAATTAAACAACAAAAGAGATTCGAATTTCTTAATATTTTAATCGAAACGGAAAATTGGCCTTTAAATCGCAGTTTTGGTCATCTTGCCTGAATTTTTGGTATAAGTTAGTTTGAGTTATATGATAACAATAAGTGACAGTAATTTTCTTTCTTACCCCAGCCAGGGGTAAAAAAAGATAAAAATAAAGGTTTTTTTCAAGAAAACTCAACAGGGGTAAGAGCTAGAAAAAAGTTTTTATAAAAGTTGTAGAGCATAAAATTCTACATAAAAATGGTTTATTAACTTTTTCTTGTACTATTAAAATAACAGAGTTAGGTTGAAGTTAAGGGATGATTTCAGAAATTTAAAAAATCATAACAAGCAGAAAAATGAATGAATTTTATAGTTTTTTTTCCATTCTACTCTAAAAATGTAAACTTTCTTCTCAGAGAAATAGATATGTTTTTTAATTTTAAATAAAAAAGTTATAACAATTTCAATTATTTAATCGTTAATTTTTATGATTTAACACAAACAATTTTTTTCTACTTAAAATAATGAAAAACTGCTTCCGAAATTTTGTTTTACACGAAGATAAAAAATCACGTTCGCTTTATGAAATTGTTATAACTTTTTTATTAAAACTCTATATCTAAATGGGCGTTGACTATTAGACGCCTTCATTATAGCCATCCTTGTCTATCACATGGACTTCTATGGCTTACTTTATCGCTCTCACGTAACTTCTGATAGATCATCGGTACTTTCCTACACTGTATACTGCTTATAGTATTAATTATATCGATATTAGGTATACCAAAAAATATTTTTAAATACTTAGATATCGAAGCAAATATCTGATATCGTTCTTGTAATGTATCATTTAATATTATAAAAAATGTCAGTTATGTAGCTATATTTAATAGCAAATTTGTACATTTTACAAAAAATAAAGTAATAATGTGATAAACCTATATCATTTTGTGTACATTATATTTAATTTGCAACAGAATTACGGAAATAAAAAATGATTGATTTTTTGCGGCTGGACTAGTGTATATAAACGCGGATATTTTTTGAAAAAAGCATCAGTGTTAGTACAGACACTTCTGATACAAAATGAAATTCGTCTTTGCAGTCCTGTGCGTTGTAGCTTTTCTGGTATGTATAAAATTACACTGAGAAAAGTGAAACCTATTAAATATTAATAATTTTTATAAAAATTATTTATCTAATAAATATCGTTAATTTTTTTTGTTTTAGGAAATATAATCAGTTAAATTAAAATTTGACTAAATCGGTGATGGTTATTTGATACTAGTGAAAGTGAGATTTTTAATATGAAACATTTTCAGGCTGACAATATGTCGCTTGCTCAAGGACAAGCTCAGGGCAGCGCTCAAGCACAAGGGCAAGCTAGTGGACAAGGTGGAGCTGAAGTTGGTGGTTCTGCAGGAGGACAACTGAGTTTTGGCTTTAATGCCGGTATGAGCGGGAGCGGAAGTGGAGGCTTGAGCGGAATGGGAAGTGGTGGAAAATAAGATTTTATTTTTAATATGTTTCAATAATAAATAATATCAATAAATTCCTATGATTTAAAAGTACTTATTATTTTATGACGCCCAAAAAATTCTATGCAATTTAAACATTTTGTAAATGAATATTGGACTAATTCAAATGAATTAAAAAAACAATTTTAAAAATACTATTAAATGAAAGCAAACAATGTTTTTTAATACCAAAAATTGAAGAACATTATTTGACTTCACTTAATAGCATTTTTAGAAAAAATTTTGAAATCATTTGAATTAGACTGATACGAAATCTAACAACAAAAAACACAAAATAATACATCTAAATGTACTAATGTATTTGGAACTGTCGAAAACCCTGCTAAGTTTATTTTTTCCTACTTTATGCAGTTTTTACTTTCTATACTGTGGTTGGAAATTGCAAAAAAAATAAAAAATTAGACTTATGTGCCATAGTTTTTCCAGATTATTCCAAAAATAAAAATTGTGCATCAATCAAACTCATTTAAAAAGTTATCAATTTTTCTCCGCTTAAATGAACATTTCGCTGGGAAAATAATAATAAATAAGCTTTTCAATTACTCATAAACCAACTAGTGTTTTTTTTAAGTTATATTTTTTTTCTGTTATAATGGAGGAAGGAGGACAATAGTATTACCTAGTTAACAAAAACAGGTACGTTTAGTTTAGTTCGCCTTTTATTGAACTTTTAGTGGGATTTTCTATTTGATTTTTTTATTTCTCATCTTTATTTCTTTTTCTATATCAATCGTGACAAAATAAACTGTTACTGTTTATTATGCAAAGCGTATTTTCCAAAATCGACTAATAAGTCTCAATGCTGAACATGAATTTCCACCGAGGTCATGTGATATTACGCCGTGTGATTTCTTTTTGTGGCCTTACCTTAAAAACACTATTTTTGAACTGCATTATTAATTAACAATACCCCGAGCATCTTAGAAAATGGCTTTAATTCTTTGAGGAACAGGTGTGAAAAGTGCTTGGAACAAGGAGGGAGGGGGACACTTTCAGCAGCTGCTTTAATTTATTGTTATAACAAGGAGGGGGACACTTTCCGTAGCTCCTTTAATTGTTTGTTATTGTTATCACGATTATTCTTTAAAATAAAGTTATATAGTCATTAACGTTATTGAAACTGACAGCTGCTATACAGCTCGTTGAGAAATGAGGTTAAGTTGGTCGCTATAAGCTACTCCCTACGTCCAATGTGTCAAAGCCAACTTCGACCACGTTTTTATTTGAACGCTCGTTACTTATTATTTTATATTAGTTATTAAGGGAGAAAGCTATTTCATGGAAATTCACTTTCGCTACATAACTTTTTAATATTTTTAGTGTTAAACAAGGTGACACTTAAATTAAAAAAAAAATCTAAAATGCTATCAAATAAAGTCAAACAATGTTTTTTTTTCATGTCAAAAATCGAGGAACATTGTTTGACTTGGTAGTATTTTTAGAAAAACCATTTGAATTAGACTATAGAGACAAAAATATAAAAACTGTCACATTTGTTACGGCTAAAGCATAAGAAAGATAAAGTTGGTCACAACTAAAACCAAATACACTACTAAACAGAATGCCGCTTTTTTATATACTGGCAGATATGGAGAAAAACAAATTCATGCAACCGGTAAAGTATTTTTTTCTGTTCCGAGTTAAATATGATAAACTATATATTTTTGGTAAACACAAAATACCTTATTTTTAACTAATCCTGACAATCATGATTTCCATGTAAACAAAATGTAATTTTGATCTAGAAGTCAAATACCGTTAGAGTTAGTAAAATAGTAAGTACGTCAATGGATTCCTCGCAAAATAATAAATAAGACAAGTGAAAGAAAAAAAGCTATAGCCGATCATCCACACCATTAAGATTTTGATATTTTGGCTTGTACGTATGCACAAATATCGTTTAATAGAAATTTAAATTTAAATTGGTTAATCCCAAACAAGCAGCTTGAGGTACAAATTTAATTATCTCCTAATTTGATATGATTGTAATATTATATTTTTACAAGATTTCGATCACATTATTAGTGCGCAGAAAAGTAATTATAAGAGAATATCATCGATTAGAGGCTTATTTGAAGCAAATATCGAAAGGATATATTCCAAAAAAATCTAAGATATTGACAAGAAAGGATATTTTGAAATTTATTAGAAAAGCATAAAGTCATACATATCTTTTGGAAAAGGTAATACATATATAGAAAATAATTGGCTATATTATTGCATGTGCTTAATAGGTTTTTGTTATTGTAGGTTGTTCTAATAATAGGTGTCTTTGGAGGAATAAGAAGAGGTGAGTTGGTAAAGCTCTCGATAGATGATATAGATGACAAAGGAGTCGTTGTTGTGGTAAAAATTAACGGCACAAAAACTGAAGTACCAAGATGGAAGAAAATGAAATGCACGCTCTCCAATTGTATCGATATCTTTGCGATCAAAAGAAATTAAAGAACGGCGGTTTTTTCTAACATATACTTTCGTTTTTAAAGACGGTTATAAATGATTTTTGTTATTAATTTAAAGCAAATTATTGTTATATATGTTACTAAACTCTGTACTTTCATTTGTCTGCTTCATTTATACAAGGCACAATTACTATCCTACCCTTGCAGAAAAGAAAGGTACAAAATAGGGTCGGGCGGTAATAATAGGTTCGTTTATTTGGCCCTAGAGTGATGACATTGTTTTCCTATTCCGTTTCCTAGTAATAAACAAGCTATATCGTCTAAGTGAAAAATAAAAAGATTTGATGTACAATTCAAGGCGAATTACAATTTTGTATGTAATTAAACAATTAAAGAAATTTGTTTTTTTTAATAATTTTACACACAACAAAAGAATATGTCATATTACTGGCAATACATTTTGAGTCAAAAATATTTTTCCAATAAGCAACAATTTAACTTATCATTAATTTTTTACATGGTGCTTCAACGGTTACTAGAATAACTTTGGTATGCCAAAAAATATTTTTAAATATTTAGACATCGAAGCAGAATCGTAATATCGTCCTTATTAACGTAACTTTTAATGCTATAAAAAATATCAGTGATGTTTATTTAATAGCAAATTTGTACATTGTACAAAAAATAATAATTATGTGGTAAACCTATATCATTTTATATACATTATATTTAATTTGCAACAATCACGGAAGTAAAGAATGATTGATTTTTTGCACCTAGACTAGGGTATATAAACGTGCAGATTTTTCGAAAAAAGCATCAGTGTTAGTACAGACATCTCTGATACAAAATGAAATTCGTCTTGGCAGTTTTGTGCATTGTAGCTTTTCTGGTATGTATAAAATTACACTAAGAAAAGTGAAACCTATTAAATGTTAATAATTTTTATAAAAATTATTTATCTAATAAATATAGTTACATTTTTTTGTGTTAGGAAAAATAGTCAGTCAATTTAAAATTTGACTAAATTGGTGTTCTTATTTTATATTAGTGAAAGTGAGATTTTTATTTTTAATATGAAACATTTTCAGGCTGACAATAAGTCGCTTGTTCAAGGACAAGCTCAGGGCAGTGGACAAGCACAAGGCCAAGCTGGGGGACAAGCTGGAGGGGAAGCAGGAGGTTCTGCAGGAGGACAATTGAGTTTTGGCTTTAATGCTGGTATGAGCGGAAGCGGAACTGGAGGCTTGAGCGGAATGGGAAGTGGTGGAAAATAAGATTTTATTTTTAATATGTTACAGTAGTAAATAAAATCAATAAATTCCTATGATTTAAAAGTACTTATTATTTTATGACGCCCAAAAAATTCTATGCAATTTAAACATTTTGTAAATGAATATTGGACTAATTCAAATGAATTAAAAAAACAATTTTAAAAATACTATTAAATGAAAGCAAACAATGTTTTTTAATACCAAAAATTGAAGAACATTATTTGACTTCACTTAATAGCATTTTTAGAAAAAATTTTGAAATCATTTGAATTAGACTGATACGAAATCTAACAACAAAAAACACAAAATAATACATCTAAATGTACTAATGTATTTGGAACTGTCGAAAACCCTGCTAAGTTTATTTTTTCCTACTTTATGCAGTTTTTACTTTCTATACTGTGGTTGGAAATTGCAAAAAAAATAAAAAATTAGACTTATGTGCCATAGTTTTTCCAGATTATTCCAAAAATAAAAATTGTGCATCAATCAAACTCATTTAAAAAGTTATCAATTTTTCTCCGCTTAAATGAACATTTCGCTGGGAAAATAATAATAAATAAGCTTTTCAATTACTCATAAACCAACTAGTGTTTTTTTTAAGTTATATTTTTTTTCTGTTATAATGGAGGAAGGAGGACAATAGTATTACCTAGTTAACAAAAACAGGTACGTTTAGTTTAGTTCGCCTTTTATTGAACTTTTAGTGGGATTTTCTATTTGATTTTTTTATTTCTCATCTTTATTTCTTTTTCTATATCAATCGTGACAAAATAAACTGTTACTGTTTATTATGCAAAGCGTATTTCATTTATGGTGTATTAGTGTGATGGAAATACGAACCTTTGTCCAGCCGTCAAAACTGAAGCCAACCGAAAATAATACTTCCGCTAAATTACGATTTTTGTAGTAAATTTTTTCACGCTTCCTTAATCGTAATAATATAAAAAAATACTTTTGGCAGCCAATTCAAATATATAAATGTTATAATTATCTAGTAGTTGTATGAGGTAGGTGACATCACTTAATTATTATTGTTTAGTATACCACTGAAATTGAGGAAGTCTGAAATTGTCAGGATTTTTTTCCACGTTTTGCAGAATTATTTAAAAGCTGTGACTTTTGAGAAACGTACCACTGTGTGTCTATGTTTATTGCAGAGTAAAAAGTAGTTTCAACTACTTCAAATATGAAGTTTGCTTTTGCAGTTCTCTGTACTGTCGCACTTTTGGTAAGTACAACTATTTTTTTTAATATACTCTGTTTAAATAATATATATATATACAGGGTGTCTCACATTTAAATAGCAGGACTTCCGGAATCAGTAGAAGACCTCATTTTGAGTCTAAAAGTTCCTATATATATGGGTCCTAAAACGCTTCGTTTCTGAGATACAGGGCGTTCAATTTTATTTTTGTTTTATTTATTTATTTTTTAACTAAATAACCGCTGACAAAAAAAATCATCATGTTGCGGCGAAAGACTTAGTATTTGAGGGCAAATAATTTGACACAGAAAATCATCGCATATTAGTTCCAGTGGTGGAGATAGAGGGGTCTCTATGCATATTTTTATAAAAAAAAGTATAGCCGATTTGATATTTTGCAAATGTTTTCGAAAAATATGAAAGAGCATTCAATTTTACCCAGAAAAGGCCCTCTTGTCCAAAGTCGATAGGAGGTGGCGTTTTCAAGAAAAACCGAAAATACTGTTTAGAAGTCAAATAATAATTTTTAAACATTGTGTTACAACTAAATTAAATATGTAGTTCAAAAATTCGGTTAAAATTGTTTTTAATTAATTAAATGAAAATAAATACAAAAATAAATAACGAAAACCATATTACATCAAAGCAAATGTTCGAAATGTAAACCATTTTCTTCGATACATAACTGACACCGACGCTGAATAGAACGTCTCATTTGAATTAAGTTATTGTCTCTGATTTCACTGCATGCGTTCCGAATCCGACGAATAAGTTCATCCCTTGTGTCCACAGTAGTGGTATAAACTCTCTCTTTAATAAAACCCCAGAGGAAAAAATCTAGGGGTGTCAGATCAGGGGATCGGGGAGGCCATGCAACGATACCCCCGCGGCCAATCCATTTTTCGGGAAAGTGGGTGTTCAACCAGTTCCTGACATTTCGGCCAAAATGAGCTGGACAGCCATCAAGTTGAAACCATGCTCGCATTCTTAAATTCAGAGGAATTTCCTCCCACATGTTGGCACTCTCGGTCTCTAAGAACTCTAAGAAATTCGCAGAATTCAGTCGTTGAGGTAAGATGTAAGGGCCGAAAAGACAATTGTTATAAACGCCGAGCCAAATATTAACACTAAATTCGTGCTGAAAATTTCGTGGTCTGATTGCATGCGGGTTTTCATGTGCCCACTCATGCTGATTGTGTAAATTTGTCACACCTCGACGAGTAAAACATGACTCGTCGGTCCATAATATGTGTGATAAAAAATTTCCGTCGTTTTCAATTGAGTTAAGAATCCACCGAGAAAAAGCTATTCTATGTTCCTCGTCACCCGGACGTAAACCCTGAACAGGTTGTAAGTGGTAGGGATGTCTATGATCTCGTCTTAATGTTCTAGAAATAGTGCACCTGGAAACACCAATAATCCTGGAAATTTTTCTGGTACTCGTCGTGGGATCTCTGTCAAATTCGTGCAAGATTCGCTGATTCCTCCTATTTCTGCCAATATTAACGTTAATTATGTTGCGATCCCTATGGACCAGATTCAATCCGTCATTAGCGAAACGTTGATGAACATTAATAAAAACGTGTGGATGCGGCTGTCTTCTATTAGGAAATCGTCTCCGATATTCCCTAGCAGCTTCTGCCGAGTTCCCATTGGCAAACCCGTATATGAAGTGAATATCTGCGTATTCTTGGTTCGTAAACTTAAACGGCATTTTGAATTTGTTGCAATTTTTTTTAATACTCTACACACAATTAGAAACTATAATAAAATAAGCGCAAATGTCAATATTAGAATGACATTTCAAGTCTGATTTGATTTCTAAACAGTATTTTCGGTTTTTCTTAATTTGACTTCTAAACAGTATTTTCGGTTTTTCTTGAAAACGCCACCTCCTATCGACTTTGGACAAGAGGGCCTTTTCTGGGTAAAATTGAATGCTCTTTCATATTTTTCGAAAACATTTGCAAAATATCAAATCGGCTATACTTTTTTTTATAAAAATATGCATAGAGACCCCTCTATCTCCACCACTGGAACTAATATGCGATGATTTTCTGTGTCAAATTATTTGCCCTCAAATACTAAGTCTTTCGCCGCAACATGATGATTTTTTTTGTCAGCGGTTATTTAGTTAAAAAATAAATAAATAAAACAAAAATAAAATTGAACGCCCTGTATCTCAGAAACTAAGCGTTTTAGGACCCATATATATAGGAACTTTTAGACTCAAAATGAGGTCTTCTACTGATTCCTGAAGTCCTGCTATTTAAATGTGAGACACCCTGTATATATATATATATATATTGGAAGGTTTATTTATGCTTATGCTCTTTGACTTCAGCGTTACTGATATTTGAATCAGATTTAAATTGTGTTATTTGTGCTAAGACCTTTTATTAGTCTGGTATAATTTTTATTTAATGTAACTTTTCGACTATTTTGCAGAGGTCGCTAGTTGCTATCTATCTCAGTAACCTTTAGATATTTTTTTTTTCAGGTTAAATAAAAATGCACGATCTTCCGAAAAAAACGCAATTAACTGTGATAAAAAAATAACAAATATCTGAAGCTGATAGTACTAGACGAGTAAGAAAAAGAACTTGTGATATAGGGCACTACTATACAGGCTGTTACGGAAACGGTAAGAGCTACGAAGTAGTTTAAATGGGGTCAATGTTGCGTAATCAGGGGACCAACATTGTGTCTGTAAAAAATCAAGGCTAACATGTTAGTTTAGAAATATTTGAAAAAAAACGAAATTTTGGATATCCGTTTTTGTTTCATTTCAGCCTTGTTTGAGGTAATATTGAAAAAGAAACAACACTTTCTCATGGCCACTTTTTGCCCTCTAATGGAATAGCATAATCAATTTTTGTATGTAACGTTCATCAATCACCAACTTTATTTTTTTAAAAACGACCCTAGAAATTTTATTACATTTTTTGCAAGCCTTCATGTCCCCCAATACTGTATTATCTCAGTCCGAACCAGATTCAGACGTTTTGTCTCGAAAAATTCATCTTCAGTGTATTCGTTCCAAATGTATCTAAATTTTTTATTTAGATTTCTTTGTTTATTGAATTATCGTACACTGTAAGTGTCGTTAGACCCTGTGAAATCCATCTAGTTATTTAAACTATTACCACCATCCGTTATAATAAAACATTTATTATTATTAACTATTACCATCACTTGGACATACATAACGCAATAAGTTGTTGCGTCAAAATTGAAACATTATTACAATTTTAATTTTATTATGACAAATTAATTCTTAAAAATGCATATGAACAACCAAAACGCCAACTGAATATTCTTTAAAAAATTTCAGTAAATATTCAACAACAGTTTCGTTTTGGCAAAGGTTAAAAATGAAGATCAGCGTAATATTATCGGAATTTATTAGATCTGTAACTACAACTGTGAAAGAGCATGTCAGAAGTAGGTATTTGTATGAATATCCTGAAAAAAAATAGATCGAGATTTGTTTGAATTTTGGGCACTCGAGAAGCCTAGAAATAACTATGGACACGGAAATAAAACTCTAATATTATTTTAATGCGCAGTGGTAATAGTTTAAATAACTAGATGGATTTCGCAGGGTCTAACGACACTTACAGTGTACGATAATTCAATAAACAAAGAAATCTAAATAAAAAATTTAGATAAATTTGGAACGAATACCTACACTGAAGATGAATTTTTCGAGACAAAACGTCTGAATCTGGTTCGGGCTGAGGCAGCTCCCATTTAACTTCGTACCTCTTACCGTTCCCGAGATCCCTGTAGTGAGAGGCGAATTAACAGCCTGTTTAGCAACAAATTATCTCTCCTGTCTTATTAGAAAACTAAATAACATATTTTCAGGCCGAAAACAACGTTCAAGGCCAAGGCTTCGGTCAAGGCTTCAGTCAAGGGGGTGGTCAACAAGGAGGCCAAGGGGGTGGTATGGGAGGTGGCCAACAAGGAGGCCAAGGGGGTGGCATGGGAGGTAGTTCGCAAGGAGGCCAATGGGGTAGTTCGCAAGGAGGCCAAGGAGGTTTTTCACAAGGCGGTCAGAGCAGTCAGTCTGGTGGACAGGGAGGTGGACAAGGGGGTAGCCAATCGAACTTTGGGGGTGGATCTAGTGGAAGCGGAGGCTTTGGGGGTGGATCTAATGGAAGCGGAGGGTTTGGGGGTGGTAATGGGGGAGGATCTAGTGGAAGTGGAGGCTTTGGAGGTGGAAATAGTGGTGGATCTAATGGAAGCGGTGGCTTTGGAGGTGGTAATAGTGGAGGATCTAGTGGAAGCGGAGGCTTTGGAGGTGGTAATGGTGGAGGATCTAGTGGAAACGGAGGCTTTGGAGGAAATGGAGGTTTTGGTGGAGGAAGTGGTCGTAAATAAAATATATTGTTTCTAATATCAATTTGATGTAATAAATAATGGCAAATACATCGTTGTTTTATTCAAAGGTCAATAATCTATTTTCTCAAATATTTTTCGTCATAAGTAAAAATTAATTAACCCTAACAAAATATTTCTATTAAATAGACTCCCGAAAGGTTATGTTACTCTGAAAACTTAAAAAATTGCTAAACAGCATTTTCAAAATGTGAAATTATAACAAATTATCATACCTAAAAATGAGATCTATTAAAAACTACACTTCATTGATTGATTTAGTTTTTTTTTTAATATAAATATCTAAACAGTCATACTCTTCTGTTTTAATAGTATATTATTCAACGAGCGTATAATGATGGGTATTATTCTCGAGGTGAAGTTTACGGCCACGAGCCGCAGGCGAGTGGCCTAAATCACCGAGTGGATAATAGCCATTATACGGGAGTAGAATACTATACTTTATCCACGACTACTAAATATTTTTGTTGAAGTTTTTTTTGTTTTTAGTTCGTTTTTTAACACAATTTAACACAAAATATCAAAACACTGAGAAATCTATGCACACAAACAATAATGTTGACAGGTTTGAGTCAAATTTGTTTTGTTTTAAAAGTTACTTAGGTTTATGAAATGTTTCGAAAAACATGGTATGTTAAGAAACAGATATACGACTCACACAAATGAAGTCGCTGATGGCTCAGTGTAGATGCTCTTTCCCTTCCAACCGCGGGTCCCGGGTTCGAATCCGGTCTAGGAAAATTCACTTTTTTAATTTTTTTTTTATATGTACAGCACTGAATTGAAAATATTTAGTGGTTTACACGATAAAATTTTAAAAACGGATTGTTTGTAGCAGAACAATATAATATTATAGCTAAATTAAGGAAGCATCTGACAGTAGTGATTAATGACTCATTAATCACTGCCGTGATTAATGGGTATTATTAAGGTCGAGCAAACAGACGTATAATGGGTACATTATACAATAGTCGTGGATAAAATAAATAATTGCCTAGTTTAACATATCGTCCCCATTATCACGTAGAGGCGTATGTGTGATAAGAGGGACGATATGTATTCAGTTTTTAATATTGTTAACATTAGCGCATCCGCAAAAATGTTGAAAAATCCGAATCCTATTATAGTGTATATAAATATAAATAAAAATCTTCAAAATTGGAGTAAACCCACCGAAAGAAATGCACTTTATTATCTATTAGAATTCTAAATGTCATAGAAAAATATTACATAGGTACTATATTTTATAGATAAACAGGTGAATATTCTATACACCGTGGTCAAAATTTTATGCAGGAAACTTCGAGGGCAGATAGATCTCTTTAAAATAATATGTGTTTGCCTTATAAACATTAGTCTGGAACAGCCCGTTTTAGAGATACAGGGTGTTGAAGTTGTTAAAAAAATAATTTTTTGTTTATATCTCAGGAATCTATTAATCGATCTCAATAAAATTTGGTGCAGATAATATATTATAGTAGGCCTTGTATTACCTAAAATATTAGCTCTAAAGGTACAACCAGTGGTGTACAACTGGAAAGGGTTCATCGTCTTTTTTATAAAAAAACCTACGCCACTGCATTTTTTACAAATTACTGTAACTTGAATTTTTTCCCTAAGATTCGCCATTTTCAAGTTAATCATACCAATACAATTCCCTTGTGGCAGACATTTCTAACCATAATAATACAAGAATATTTATGTTTATGCTTAAAAGTAAGTGGAATTTGTAAGCACAGTCACAGAATTCTTTACACTCGTTTCCACACCACCTGTGAGTTCCTTACGCGTTTTAGTTTCCCTTGGAAGCCTAATCCACTATCTTTACAAATAAGAACAACTTAAATCAAAATAATAATAAATGTACATTTACCAAAGGCGAGGGGTAGTGAATTTTCATAATCTGCATATTTGGTCACAAGAAAATTCTCATGAAATTCGGACAATATCTTTTCAGCACGAATTTTCTGTGAACGTGTGGCTCGAAATAATTTGCAATAAAGTTTGTGGACCTTTCTTCTTGCCATCCCGTCTAAATTCCCAGTCTTTTCTAAACTTTCTAGAAAACCATCTATTTGAATTATTAGAGGATATTCCATTAAATATACGACAAAACAGCAGGATACAATAGACGGTGCTCCTGCGCATTCTGGGAGAATAATATAAGAATGGCTTAATGAAAATGAAGACCAAATACCAATATCAACCATAATGGTGCATAGGGTCCAGTGTCTTGGCCAGCCAGATTGACATATCTAAACCCCCTGGACTTCTATATTTGGAGTTATCTGAAAAGTAAAGTTTATTCTACTCCAGCAGATACAAGACCACAACTACTGCAACGAATAGAAGACGGGTGTAATGAATTAAAAGAAAACCACCACATGATATTAGCTTCAATTAATTCAATCAATAGACGTCAGAAATGTGTGTTTTGAACAATTGTTGTTATACGTAACGTTAACAGGCGGTGTAGAAAGGAGTGTAAATAATTTTGTTGATGTGTTTACAAATTGCACTTTCTTTTAAGCATAAACATAAAACATAAATATTCTTGTAATATTATGGTTAGAAGTGTCTGCCACAAGGAATTGTATTGGTATGAATAACTTGAGAACGGCGAATCTTAGGGATTTTACTCGTATTTTACTTTGTCATCCCTAGCCTTTTGTTCCTCCATCTTGTGTAAAGCTTAAGATCAGCGGTTTCTAATAGGGCACACAAGATAATAATTGTTAAGATTTCGGCAAGATTTAAATATGAAAAAACAAAACAATTGCAAACTATAAAACAGTTAAATACTCAGATAACTTTCCACTTCATAAAACGTGGTATGACCATGTATACCACAAAACATGTGTCTGTACTGTCTATTCTCATCCAACTAGGAGAAGCGTCATAGTCGATGCACAGGGACTGTCGGAAATTTTACGATCATAATATTTTTATTTTTTCGTTCAATTGTATAAAATATTTAAAACTAGTTTTTCATCGACATTATGCGAAATGCATGTGGCTATAATAGCAATCGGAGGTTTCCGTCCCAAAATTGCATTACGTAAAATTATTCACGGGCGTTGTATTTGCGGATATTCTGGGAAATACGTTAATGTGAGAAGTGCGAGAGGCGAATTTTTCCATTAAAGCGAAGGATGAGTCTGCAGGATTTAAAAATAAATAGATTGCACAATAATATGATAAACAATGCCGACGATTAGTATTGCACCGTAAAATTTGCGATTTTTCGCTATTCAAGACCAGCTTAAATAGCCCGAAGGCATGCCGTTTTTTAACAGTGTCTGTTTAAACACCAGTAAATATATCAAAATGAGGTTGGCTCTTGTGTTCTGTGTATCAGCCCTTATTTTGGTAAGTAACGGTTTTTTTAAGCCGCTAACGTCAATGTCGTTGGTTATTAGTTAAACCTCATTGAAGTCTAATTTAAATTATTGGAATCCTCTTTTGAACTTTCGCTAGGTAGAGCTGCTGACGGTGAAAAAATGTTGAAGCTCTTCAAAATAGGTAGAGTAGTGATGTATATTTTTTTGTAACGAGTTTGCTGAAGTGACGTTTGGTCTTCGACATTAACTGTAGTTAAGGTAAAAGACATCAACAGAATGTAGCAAAAATTAGAGTCTCCTGGTTCGTACGAGAAGCTTGTGAAGGTTTCCGAAATATTTTAAATTCATGTGAATTATTAACTCTGCAAATATTTAGGTCAAAAAAGTTTAATGAGTTACTTTTTTCTGTTTCAATAACAAATTTAATATTAACATGCAATTATTGAAAATATGAATTCAACCAAATTACTACTTCAACAAATTAATATAGAAGGTTACAACTTTTCAATTGTCCTATACAGTTATCTTTCTTATTTTAAGACATACCTACAGAATTGGTTAAATTAGCAAAAATAAGCAGAATTTTGTGGCGATCACGGATTCGTTTTCAAATTTAGGAAATTCCTAATAGTTTCGAAGATTTTTGAAGAAAACTGATTATTTCTTTTTTTAGCCGTATTTCACTTGTTTTTCAAAATTTTAGGACACAAATGTGTTGTCTTATATTAAATGACATGAGGAATCGATTTTTGCTATCAGTATTAATGTATCTCCAAAAATGTGCGCTGAGCGGTTATTAAACTTTCTCTATGACCACATGCACTGAAATACCACGTATTCTTTTGTTGGACAAATTTACTACTGATAAAGCTGTGATGCTGACCTAAATACATAATTTATTACTCCTTGCTTTTCAATCATAAGTCTTTTTCTTAGTTAAATGTATTCAGCGCCATTTGGAAACAGTTACGTTATTATCTGCTTTTTCAGAATGGTACCACAAACTCCGCCCTAGCCCAAAGGCAGCTAGGGGGACGGCAGCAACCAGGAGGAGGTAGAGACGCAGCCCGCGAACCTACCCCACCCCAAGGACAAGGACAGTCTCCAGGTCAAGCCCCAGGTCAATCAACGCAATCACCAGCTGCGGAAGCTTCACCATCATCGCCATCACCATCACCTTCCCCAGAAGCAGGTCAAGGAGCCTCGACTCAACCGGAAGCACCAGCACCAGACCAAGAAGGACAAGCACCTTCTGAAGAACCTTCCCCAGCGGCTGCTGCAGGTGGAGGACAAGCCGCTCCTTCAGAAGGTGGTGAGGGGTTAGGTGAGGAAGATGGAAACGTTGGACGAGATGCGGGGCAGAGTGTTAGTCAGGAAGCAGCAGGACAAGGAGGAAATAGAACGGGTGGATCTTCGACTGGTGGAAATTCGAGAGAACAAGGAGGTACTGGCGGTTCTAGAGGAGGTGGACGATCAGGAAGAAGCGTGTTGTACTAAGTTTATGTCTATGTATTGTAAAATATTTAAAATAGTACATTTAAGGTGCTGCCTGACGAGTGGGTGAAGATAGCAGTGGTATTCTGGGGTTAATATTATACTTTCACTACAAAATAAGTGTATTTAATAAAGAATCATGTATTTTAACATTAAATTTTTTTAGGTATACATGTTATTACGTTATTGAATTTATATTTTTTATTAAATTATTAAAGATTAATACTAACTATTGTCATCTTATTACTAATACACATATGCTATTGTTAAATTCATCAATTTGAGTACCTTTAAAGAGAAACATATAATTAAAAGTGTATGTAAGGTATAGAAAAAGACAGGCAATATAGACAAGCTATAAAGTGTATAATATGTCTTCAACGTGCTGTAAATAAAAATAGAAAATGCTTTGGTGAAAATACTTTAATTATACCAAGGAAATTGCTTAAGAAGAGTACAAGACGCAACGAACTTATCTGGTTGGATGTAAATAAAGTTTTCGTCAAATTTTGGATTGAACGTTCATTGCAACTCCACACAAAATTGTGTTACTATTAGACTTCATTTATTATAAGTTTATAACTTCGCCATTAGATACTATTTCCATTCTATTCCATCTATAAATAAATGATGGGAATAACAAAAAAGAATTGAATTAAAATATTCTCGAATACAGTGTAAAATATTTGCTTCATGGTGCAATTGCCTCAATACTCTGTTCATTAGTTGCCAGTTGCCATTAGTTTCTATTGATTAACTATATTTACAGAAATATTCTATTTTAGTCCATTTGATACTCCACAGCTTGTTCGGGAAGACAATATCATTTGCGAAGGACATGAAATATTTTGACATTATTCTATACGCTCTCTTGTGAAGGAAATTGTTCACAGAACAAGAATGTTTTTGTGGAGCTATCAATGCATTTGTAGAAAATCCTGGTACGTAGGACGTGGGGGCAATATGCAGATTGAGGAATGCGCTATTAGTATGTCAAAACTGACACTAATGGACACAAAATATTGCTGGAAGAAATCAGAAATCTATTGGAGAAAGATAATTCTTGGTTTACAGACGATTCCAAAACTTCAAAAGGTGTCGGAACCGGAATATATGGTTGCAATCCAGAGACCAAACCAGAAATGAATACCACTGAGTTGCTTGTATGCAGCCTGAAATAATTGTAACTTACACGAAAGTCTATAAAAATCTTTAAGCAGTTCTGGAAGCTCTTAGATCCTACCGACGTAATTCAAGAACTGTTTAAAACCACTGGAATGCTCTGGTGCAGTGAGGAAATAATAACTCTGATCTTAATACTTGACCATTCAGATCTACAGGAGAAGAGGTGACCGACTAGGTAGAGAGGGTGCTGCCTCAAACTTTATTCGACCAGAACCAGCTCTAGATGTAGCTTCCACTACTCTAAAGTAGCCCTCCTGACTTGGGAAGGGAAAACACTTGATTGCTGACCAGAATTGCCTAGATTAACTCATCCTAAGTCATTTATAACTAATAGACTCATCCTATGAATTGTGCATGGCCTATTAAATGGGCCCTGAGAATTAAGACACCTACGACAAGCTGAGCTTGATCGAAGGGGCTGACGTCTGGCTGAGGAACCAGGAATACAGGGTGAGTCAGAAATAATGGGTCAACACTAAGCTGGAAACACTAGACACCAAAATATTATGTTTGAGATTATCATGCCTTATACGAATGTCGCTGGTATAAGCAATACAGGGTGTTCAAGGTTTAAATTTTATTCTGAAATTTCTCAATAACTGAGGAAGTTTTGATAGCATGACTCTGAAAATTGGTAGTGTTGGGTTTTTTGGTATGGGAATTACGAATTTAAAGCTTATTTTGACGTTACTCCTAGAGGGCGCTAGTTTCACCATATTATTTAGTTATATCAAGTTTTATCCTGCTATTTCACGTTTTTAAGAAAACGTTAAACAACCTAAACTTAGATAAATAGCACCAACAAATAAACAGCACTTTCGTTATTTTCAAACTTATATTCAAATTTATAATTTATTCATCAATTTTTTACGCATTCACCACGAAGATAAAACATGAAAAGACCTTTCCAACGAGATATAACACGATGGGCTTTTGATGAGCCAATCCTTAAAAAATACATTTTACTGATCAGATATTAGGGGCTTCCCCCACCCTTTCTGTCGAGGAATAGAACAAAATGTCAATAACAAAAGTTATGAATGAATCCGGCTATCCATATTTGTACTATTTAATATACCTGGCAGCATTTCTAATAGCTGCTTTACATTGACAATTTATTGATCAATAATTAATTCATGAAGTCGCTTCATCAAGAAATTGGACAAGTGCACCAAATCTGCTGTCAAATAACTGCATGATGAATTTATTCATCAAGTTCTTGACGAATTAGAGCATGTTCTAATTTTCGTCAATTTCTTCGTGAAGTTCAGAAGTAGGTACCAACCCAACAGATTTCCAGCCTCAGATCAGTAATGAGGTTATGTTATTGGAATATGTAAATAATTGTGTGGCGTTGTACTAGTTTTGCTTTGTTTTTACTGATTTGTTACTTACAAAAACTAATATTTATATAATGTGTCAAAACGGTACCGCTGTTGTATCACTACAATTATGAGTGGAAAAATGTGTAGTATTGACAGAGACAGGCACTGGCTGCGATCTCCAAACACTTCAATCATTCTGGATTTTTTCCGAAGTTCTAGGGTCAATACTTTCCCTAATATCCTACGTCGCCGACCTTAGTGCTTCACCCTGTATACCGACGCTAATTATTTTTGACAAGAAACAGAAACACAAAGTTATTTTTCCGTAGTAAATTTTTTTATTATAATTCTTTTTTCTATTTAGCGCTAAACAGATTTTGTGGTCACAGTTTCCGTATTATCATCTTCTGAGGCTTCTCCACTACTAGCTTCCGTGCATACCGTTTTACATTGCATCCCTTGACTTCCCTGCATGTATCCAAAGTCTCCTGGAGGTCCAAACGGCCTGAAAGGACCAAACTGTCCAACAGATCCGTCTTGTGCTTGTTGACCCATTGGATTGAACCCACCACTAAAGTAGTTGCCAGGCGGTGGGCCGAAGTTAATGGGCGCGCCTTGGTTGTACTGACATTGTACGCTCTAAAATGAAAAAATTACACCGATTTGTTATATATTCAAAGGACTGTGATGAGTCACAACCGTGCAGTACTTTATTTATTTATTTTTTTAAACGCACTATTTTAATGTAAGTACTTACCGCAATTAGCAAAAATATGGTTGTCAAAATCAGTCTCATAGTCATCGTATTTAAAAAAGTATCACTGGTAGATAATCGCATTCACACCTTTGTGATAACGTTGACAAAAGAATAATGTTTTTCGCCACATAAATTGATTGCGTGTAATGATTTCCGGACGGTGAAAAATTTTTTGCACACTCTCATTTCCGGTATGATTTATGTAGTCATGTTTTCGCACCAGTGGCACCTCGTGTAGTTGATTGTGTAATAAAATTAGCCTTATTAGATATATGTTCGAGGTTGCAGACATTTTGAACGGCTCATATCTTTTGTCAGAGAACTTTATTTTCACGTTTTATTTGACGTTTTTAAGCTATTCAATTTAAAAAAAAAACAGTATCTATAAATTTTTCATATGTCGCCACAACGACATGTTTCGGAAAAATTAGAGGGAAAACGCCCCAAAATCGAAAAAAGCCACAGAGGAAAAAGGTGTCAGACTAGGCCTAATGAAGCTATATAAGAAGTTTGGAGAGAGTATGTGTCAATAAAAATTTTGCCTAACCTAACCATATGTAATAGTAATCGTATGAAAAATAATTTTACGCTGTATTAATATTCATGATTTACTAGGAAAGAAGTAAAAAAGAAGAATATTTGTAAAACTGTCATATATTATTTAGAAACAATACATATTTATTCGAACAGTTATAAATTATTTTATCCAACACTTATATATAATGATACCATATTTTTTTGGTTTTAAAGGAATAATGTGGCCTATAAGTCACTAGTGAATTATAAGTCATAAGTTACTAGTAAGTTATGACTTTTACCCACTAGTGACTAGTAATCATAAAAAGACAAATGTTTGGTTTATTTTTCTAGCTTTTATTAGAAAACCAATTTGAAACAGTAATAAGTCAACAAATAACCTAAAATGCTACAAACTTACAATCTACCTACTTATTAATATTAACATTAACATTTACGCTAAAGCCGTAATTTGACGCCAAAGGATTATTGGAATCATTTTGTGATTGTGGTAAATTTATAGAACAGGTTGCCCCTTTACTTGTGCTTGCTTCAGGAGTCTGTACCCCTTGTATCCAGTGGCGGCCCGTGGGTTTGAATACAGGGGGGCGCATTCTGAAAAATTTTAAGGAATTTGAAGGTCATTGTGTTTTGCAAGTACCCCAAAATGAATACTGTCAGTGTGTAAAGTAGCTACTTAGATACAATGCGAGAAATAAAATTCCAACGTGTGGGGGCTGAAGTGGATAATCGATCAACCAACCCAGTTAGGATATAATTATGTAGATTACTGTAATAGTTCATTCTGTATAGTTTTTGAAGTTCCTTTAAAAACATGGGCATCACTAAGATGTTTATCTAAAACGGGATCAATTTTTGCACTATAGTCTATCAGTTCTAAAAATACCCCTTTGTTTACCGAGTCACTTTTTTTATTATGTCCACGAAGAGAAAGGTTACATGTACCACATAGTTTTAAGATATTTAAAATTTTTGAAAGAAGCAATCGATTTTTCTTAACTGTTTCGTTATGACTATTTACTATTTATTTGTTCTGCATAAGCACTATTTAAACAAGAAGCAATATTTACTCTTCCTAAAAGTAAAAAACTCACCAACTTATTTTTGTGTTTAGGAGAATTTTCATGTTTCTTAATTTTAATTTCTAAATGTTTCAAGTCAGAAACTCCAGTTTTCGTCCAGTTTTCTTCGCCTCCTCCAAACAATAAACATACAAAACAAAAAAATCTATTTGTTTGGTCACAACCACACAACCACAGGGTCTTATCATAAATGTTTTTATCAAATTTGCGAAAGCCGGCCCACTTTTTGCACTCTTTCTGCACCTCAACTAAATTCAACACTGGCGTTGGACGTCCGTTATTTTTCAATTCGACTTTTTCCTCTAAACTTAAATTACTAATAACAAGTTTTTTTATTTCACAAACCCTCATTTTAAACTTAAACTTATAAAATATAATGTCTTAAAAAGCGCCAAAGCAAAAACAAAACACATATAACCACACTTCAGTGATACGGGTTACTGCCTCATGGAGTCCCAAAACAAAGCGCGCGAGCGCGCGAGCCTATCGTCGCCTATCCCCTCCACGTGCCAATTTGTCCAATCATATGTAAAAATATGCTTGCACGATGGACTCAGATTTCACGGTCCGCGATGGAGTGGGGATTGCGCGCGCGGTTAAACATAACTCTTTGGTACGATCATAGATGACAGATGGCATTAATCTGAGCTACGTTCACGGAGTACATGCACTTTATGCAACCAACCTAACATCCAAGAGATATAGAATGCATGCTATTTAGATTTCTTATTGATTTAAATAAATACATTATTTTAAGTTTATAGTTTGAAAATATCTGGGGGGGGGGCGGAGTCCCAGAGTCCTCCTTCACGAGCCGCCACTGCTTGTATCTTTTTAGCAATATCAGTTGTGCTGGAAATGGACTCTTCTATATAACCCTCTGCCACGATAGATGACTTCCATCCACCGTGGCGTTTGAGTGTTGTAATATCCCCTCCAGCATTGCCCAAGAGAGTTGCCATGCCCTGTATATAAATTAGAATCTGTCAAGCCCAAAAATCGCGCAACAACAGTGGGGATTTTTGATAGCTTATTAATACCAACACATTGACGTGTGCATTTTCCCTTTTGAAAATTGCAAAAGAACCTTTTATGCTACTCATTTTGAGGCTTTAGCTTCATTCTCCTTCATTTAACACAGCGAAGCTTCTTGGTTTGTTCGTTTTAGTATTTGAAATTATGATATGTATATGGGCAGTATATCCTCTATATTGTCTATGCTTAGATGGCTATATTGTCTATGCTTAGATGGGTCAATTCCTCGCAACGGCAAGCGCCAGCTGCTAATATCAACGCCACCCAAAAACAACAAATTTAATGAATATAACTCAATTAAACTATTCAGTAGAACCTACATTATTCACAAGATGATCTTCGTCTAGGGCTTCACGCAAAAATTGTTCGATTTGTTCTCTTTTTAAGACCTTGGATTTTTTGGTTGAAAATGTTTGTGCTTAGACTTTAGAAATGCCGCTAGTCTTCCGAATTTAGAAATTTCAATGTTCTTATAAACTCTCAAAGTTGACTTCAACATGGAGCTAATTTCTCACTTAAATGGAAAAAATAAGCCAGTAAGACATCTTCACCCCTTCTTTGATTTTCCAATCTTGAAATTCCTTCAGTCCTTCTCTAAATTCAGATAGACTTTCCACATTTTCCATTTTTTCAATCTTGGTTTTAGGATTTCGACGTGATTTCAATTCAAAAAAATATTGTTTGTTTACTGACAACCCTTGGTTACAGACACAATTTCGGTTGACACTCGCATCCTTTATAATATTTAAAAATACATTCATTTCGTTTTTTTTTTTCTAAAATTTATATATTTGGCATACATTTGTGAGTAAGTCAAACATACAGAATAGTGGTAAGTTCTAAATAATCAGTTTTTACATAAGAAAATCTATGGTTGTGACATTCATTCAGAAAAGTATTTTAGAGAAGCACAAGGCAATAAGCAACATGCATTTTTACTTAAATTTGAAATATTGCAATTTTACAGATGATGAGCATTTCGCAAAACTGATTAACTATTAGATTGGAAAGATGTTAATTAAAAAATATGCAAGCGGACTTATGCTTTACCAACTTATTCAAAAAAAATAATATTATCTTATTTGATTTAAAATTTTTGTATAAATAGAAGAATCTGTAGAAAGCAAATTGTCAGTTACTCTCAGCATCTGTAGTCAACATGAAATACTTCGTAGTTTGTGCCTTGTTGGTCATATACATCGTAAGTAAAATTTTACCAGTAGCTATTCGTTGTACAAAATTTTCACTTTAATAACGAATTATCTGAATTTTTTCTTTTAACAATTTTTTTCAAATATTTTGGTATGATCAAATTTCACGTTAAAATGTAAACCATGCTTTTATATTACAAAAAAAAAGATATTAATTAATGAATCAAAATTATTGTTTCTGATTCCTTCCCTTAGAAGTGTCTACTCTTTTCAAAAACAAGTGTTGACTTGAAAATATCACTTTCTTGCAAATATTTAAACGTGAGTTGATTAAAATTGGATTCAAAGTCAGTCATTAACACGACGAGTATGACGATGAATGCAATATTATATATTTTCTTTATTGCAGTCTGCAACTTGCTTCCGTCCAGTGGCGTCGCAGTCATCTGACGCCTCAGGTGGTGGATATGGCTCGGCCAACAACGAGGGTAGCAGCCACAACAGCGGCACGAACGAAAATAATGCCTCAGGTACCATCCGCGGCCTAGGAAGAGTTTTGGGCTCGTTGGGCATGTCTTCTAGGTCTTCTGGAGAATCTGGAACAAACTTAAGCAACAACGCTCAGGGTGGAGGTTCAGCCACTGCTCATACCGGATAATTATATTTGTGTTCGAGTATATTTAACTATCAGTTACTGTTAATAGATATTATTGTTTAAAACGTTGAAAAATGCACTCATTCTTGTATATTTACAGTTAGTTTAGGAAATAAACGAAATTGTTGCCTATTAAATACATTGAATTAGTATTTCTTCAAGAACCTTTCTAATTTTTCTGCAACTTTAGTTTTCTTACGAAAAACTGAACAAAATGAGGAATTATTAATAGTATATGGAAGTTTTCATGAAATACCAAATTCTGAGGCATTTCTTTTTCGAAATGAAGTTTTCTTCACGTCTTCGCTAGGTTGTCTCTTGGGCCATTCTACACATTTAATCAATGTCTGTTGTAGACCAACAAAATTTTAAGTTGCAACTGTTAGAAACATCCCATTTATGCTTACAAGGATTTTTTTTTTTGATTTGGACATACTATATTTAAATTATCTACCTAAATCAAAAGATGACGGTTAAAATTATGAAAACCATAACAAATTTAGGAACATTGTTGTATTTAATTGAAAATTGATAGAATCTAGAGAAGCAATCACTGAAAGAAATGGCCTTATTACTCTGTTCCTCTAGAATAATGTGTATAGCGCATATAAAACATTTATAACAAATATACATTTTTATTGAGAAATAACACTCATCTACATACTCATTAATCATTATTCAAACAGTTTTAACTGGAATGCACTTAGATAGGTTTTATATTCCATTTGTGTAGTAGGAAAGGGTTGTTCTATAAAGACCAATATTCGAGTCTGTATACAATAGTTGTATTAACAGAATTATTCGTTTTTATAATGATTATGTTTCCGTTTTTAAAGTGTAAAACGAGTCTTAAAAAGGTTAAGTGATCATCATCTTTTGGTGCATAATCGGTTATGATCGTAAAATTTCCGACAGTCCGCTGTGCATCGACTATTACGCTTCTTCTAGTTGGCTGAGTATAGACGGATAGATACATTTTTTGTGAGATTAATAGTTATGACTATCATGTCGCAAAAAGCATAAACAACTTATCCTAGTTATAAAATAATTTAATAAAGGTGGTTTATAGTCACTATACAACTGTGTTAGCAATACCCGTTTTATATCCAATATTTACCTGTTTATCTGTCACATATATTCTACAATATTCTCTACAAAAATTCTAATAAAGAATAAGGCGCATTTCTTTTAGTGAACTTTTCCATAATTAGGTATCCCTAATTTTTGAAGAATTAAAGCAGAGTAATTGGCATTCATCTATAACCTTCTAGAATCTAGATGGTATTTGGATTTTGCTCGAAAACCCTACAGACTACAAGAAACATTAGAAATCGTCTATCTAAATCTGTAGAGGAAAACTCTCTTCCACTCTCTGATACCGCTCGGATCTCCCATGATTCCGATACCACTGGTTATCATTTGTATAAATTGCAATGTGTCAATGTGAGAAACATTGGCTTCCTGAGGCAATATTATTTCTGGGAACGATGATTTCAATTAGTCTTCAAAATTGTGTGATTTGGTCCCTTTAGATTTTTTTGGATATTTTACGGGAAAATTGTTTGCAGATAATCCCCACGCGATTAATGATTTGAAACAAAACATCGTTAAGTTATTACAGGAATTGAAGCACAAATACCTATGCCAATATACAGGGTGTCTTGTTCATGTTTCAAAAAAACTTGTGTGCAAGATCCTCATGGAAAAATAATAGGGGTAGTTCGTATAAAGATTTTTTCTTAGACACCCTGTTTTCGAGATACAGTGTCGCCGATACAGGTAATTGGAGAGGTACAATCGAAAAAAAATATGTTAAAAGTCAAAATTTATTACATTACTAAAGGGTTCTGTAAACTCTAAAGCATACTACAAAAAAAAAGGTATATTTGTGGAAATTCGGTAGCATGTACCATTTTCGAGAAAAATGAAGTTGCATAGAAGGAAATGGGGGACAATTTCAATACCTACTGTAGTATTTCGAGTTTACACATTTATTTAATTGTGCAGCTGTTTTGTTCTGTATGTCTCCGAGTCTGTTTACTAATATTTTTTTGTTTTTATCACTTTTTTTAAGCATTCATTTTATAATTACCATAATCTGTTTATTTTGATTTATTTTTCAAATGTTAGTTTATAACAAACTGAAACTTAAAATAAGTTAAAATTTTTTTTTTTTAGTTAATAAAATGTTTTACAATGTAACTGTTTCATGTGATACGTAAGAAATTAAAATTATAGTCTTAAATGCAAATACTGCTGGTAGCTAAATGTCTTCAGCTCATTCAATGGTATAAGGTCCTCTTTCAATTCAATATTTTGTTAATGTACTTGTGCCGCTTTATGTGAGCAAAAAAAATGCAACTTCATTTTTCTCGAAAATGGTACATGTTACCGACAAGTATACCTTTTTTTGTAGTATCCTTTAGTGATAATTTATCTTCGATTGTACCCCTTCAATTACTTGTATCGGCGACATTGCTTTTAAGAAATAAACCATTTACACATTATTCTTAACGCACAGTTGATGTTTACTCGTGTACAAATTTTGACATTTTTATCTTTAGCCGATTTAAAGATAATTAAGGAAAACCATTTGGAAAGTAACAACTGCAACACACTGTATCTCGAAAACAGGGTATCTAAGAAAAAAACTTTATTTGAACTACCTACGCCTATTATTTTCCCATGAGGAACTTACACACAAGTTTTTTTGAAACATGAAAGAGACACCCTGTATAAGACTTAAAAAGATAGGTAGTTTATGCTGAAGTTTATATATTCTGGCATACATTTGTGGGTAAGGAAGAGATATAGAACTGTGGTAAGTACTTATTGATTAATTTATTAATGAGAAAACGTACTTACAGGAAAAATCCATGATTCTGACACTCATTCAAATCAAAAAATTTCTTTGGGAAACACTAGACTATAAGCAACACGCAGTTTCATTTAATTTTTAAAATTTTGCAATTTAACAGACGATGAGCATTTCGTAAAACTGATAGTCATTAGATTGGAAAGATACTAATTAAAAAAGTTGCATACAGACTTGTTTGTGCTTTATAAACTTACTTAAAAAAAATTGATATTGTCTTATTTTATTGAAAAATTTTGTATAAATAGGAGAATCTGTAGAAAGCAAATCATCAGTTACTATCAGCATCTGCAGTCAACATGAAGTACTTTATAGTTTGTTCCCTGTTGGTTATATATATCGTAAGTAAAATTTTGCTATTATTTATTCGTTGTAATAACACTAACACATCATAATAGACATATTTCTGAAGTAAATTTTCACATTACTAACGAATTATTTGAATATTTATTTTCATAATGTTTCAATATGACTTACAATGTTTTTGTCCCCCAAACAGTGAGACTTTTATTGATTACTGAAGTTGAAAATACTGATTCTATTTTTCAATGTTTCTCGGTATATAAACACTTAAAGTATATTTCTCTCAGTAAAAAAATGCTCAATTCCTTCCAAGTCAAAAAGTACCTCAAACTCTTTAAATACGATTTTTCTTGATACCACTTTCATATTTTCTTTAATAGAATTCGTTGATTGAAGCTTCCTTTCTACTCTTTTCAGAAACAGAGTATTGTAATTGAAAACTGTTGCCACAACCACTGACTATAGATAGAAATATTCTATCATATGACTGATCAAGCAAATTATTGTTTTCAAGTGAGGATAAATACAATATTATATATTTTTTATATTATAGTCTGGAACATGCTTCCGTCCAGTAGCGTCCCAGTCATCGGACGCTTCAGGGGGTGGATATGGCTCAGCCAACAACGAGGGTAGCAGCCACAACAGCGGCACAAATGAAAATAATGCTGCAGGTACCATCCATGGCCTAGGAAGAGTTCTGGGCTCATTGGGCATGTCCTCTAGGTCTTCTGGTGAATCTGGAACAAGCTTAAGCAACAACGCTCAGGGAGGCGGTTCAGGCACTGCTCATACCGACTAATTACATTTGTGTTCAAGTATATTTAACTATCAGTTACCGCTTTTAATAGATATTATTGTTTAAAAGGTCGAAAAATGCATTCATTCTTGTATATTTACTGTCAGTTTATGAAATAAATGGAATTGTTGCTTATTAAGTTCATTGAATTAGTCTTTCTTAGAGATTTTTTTTTAATTTTTCTGCAAACCCTTTAGTTTTACTCCGAAAAACTGAACAAAATTAAAAATTGTTAATATATGGAAGTTTTCGTGACAGACCAAAGACTGTAATCTTATTTAACGTCAAATCACTTTTAGAAATCTGACGGACACTATTTGATTCCGGTACCATTATTTAATAGCCGTTTAAATTTCATATTTTTACTAAAATATAGCCACGTTGTACTAAATTTAAAGTCGCTTAAAGCGATTTTTTGGAACCGAGATCTCTGTACAACGTGAGGATTCGCATCACACCAATAAACATTTTATACTCCGGCTAAGTAATACTGCAACACACAACTCACGTGCACAAGATGCACAGGGTCCGCTTACATTTCCATTCCGCGAAGCAGCTCTGGATAACGTCATTTGAAATGGCCTTTACTGTCTGTGACGAATTTTCTTTGATGTCATCAATAGCTTACGTCTCCCATTATGATCCTTTGAATGAATGTTTCATCGTCATTGGATTATTCAAGGAGTTGCTAACAAACGTCCACGACTTTCTTTCTGTTGTTCGGTCATCTCGGAGGAACAAATTTTGCTGCAACTACAACAAAATTTTCCAGCCAAAATTTCATGGCATGACAGTCAATCGGCGATTTTCAACGACTAGATCTTTGATTTTCTGAACGTATCAGTTGAAGGCGATTATTGTTACGACAAATTCCAGTAAGAAATAGTACAGAGTGTAAGAAGTTTGGCTGCCATTACTTCAGCATGAAATAGAGAAATCATAAATGAACAAAAAAGCTTAACAGTTTTCAAAATACAGCGAGTATTGGGGAGTTTTACCTACTTCTATGTCTCTTCCCAGTATTTTATATTTCTATCAATTTAACTGAAAAATAACATATTGATAAAAGTAAACATTAATTTTATTATATGGATGAGACGTCTAGGACCGTGGAATTAGCCAGTGAGGTCTCCCGACCTCACTTCATTAGATTTTTATGTTTGGGGAGCAATAAAGCAAAAAGTTTATTCTGCTTTAAAAGAGGATTTGATTGTTCGCATACGAAGAGCGTTCCATGAATTGCCTGCAACTGAAATAGTAAAAGCGGTGACTGATGGTGTTATCTCTAGAATCCACAAGTGCTTAGCTGTTAATGGGGGTCATAGTGTACACTTATGACTTTTTTAAGTCATTTTTTTTATCTTAGTGCATTATTATTAACAACATACATAATTAAAATTGTGTATTACTAAGTATGAAATTTATTTGTTAGAACTCTTCTTAACTTTATTCTGCTCATTGGTGGAAAATTGGGATATGTCTCATTAAAAACTGTAAATGTTCTGCTTAGAATCCCATTGCAACGTCTGTGAATAAATAATAATAAATAGCTGGTGACACTTTTGTTGTTTGTTTTGAAGTTTTGCTAAAAATTCCACAGCTATCCTC
>NW_019416725.1:50910-84746 GCF_000390285.2 Anoplophora glabripennis
AAATATCTCGAAAACGGTTAATTTTAGGAATAGGGAAACTTCATAAAAGTCCACCTAAAATAACACGTAGAATCCAAAATTGCAATAATATATAGGGTGTTCCATTTAAAATAAGCAAGTTGATGGCGATTTCCGGTATAACCGGAAGTGGTACGTGGACGCCATTATTTTAGTTGAGAAGGGCATGCCCGAAAATCCGGTATCCCAAATTTTTAAAATTCAAATCGAAGTAGTCTCTGAAATAATTCTAATGGGCCATCACCGTGAGACACCCTGTATAGATCATAAAATTAAGAATAGAATTTGTTTAAATGTTGCCTATTTTTAAAGTAAGAAATATAATAGAATATTTCTGGGTAGAAATTTAAAGTATTTAAATAAATAAATAATTTTCTTGAAAGAAGAAAATATTTTCTTGGGTATATACAAACGTACTTTAAAATCCAATGTTGCACATTTGAATCAAGAAATTTTTTTGCGTGATTTATAAGGTAATCAAATTCCTATTAAATTCAAGAAAGAGCACTGGAATTGGGGATTTTGTTTTGCTGTCTTAATGAAAAAAGTTACATAATTGGAGCTAACTTTGGTTCATATACCAATCCCTATGTATTTTGCTTTTCACGAATTTTTTCTTATTGTAATAAGAGTCCTTAGGAGCAAAACTAAAGTTTAGAAAAGAAACACTACTTTAATTCATTTAATATGCAACAATTATATTTATTTCTTAAAATAACACTAAATATGTATACAATATGAGGTCATTTTTCAATCTACTAAACAGTGAATACAGTTAGCGAAAATTCGAATAGGTACGTTACTAGTCGGTGTGGGCAATTCCTGATCCACCTCCCTCAGCATTATTGTGTAAATTTGTTCCAGATTCACCACTAGATCTAGACGACATACCCATCGTGCCCAATACTCTTCCAACGCCAGCAATGGTACCTGAGGCTTGATTTTCGTTCGTGCCGCCACTGTAGCTGCTACCGCCGTTACTGGCTGAACCATGTCCACCGCCTGTAGAGTCAGATGATTGGGCCACCACTGGACGCAAACAAGTTCCAGCCTGCAAAAATTATAAGATTTCAGTAAAAAAAAGACACATTTAGATGCAGATTATTTATTGAATATAGAAAATGTACAAGATTCTTCGTCGTTATCATTGAGTTGAGGAACCAGACTTTTTGGTACTGCTGGGAATCATAACTTGATAGCTAACAGATACATATATGATGGTTTTTGAGTTTCTGTTATAATTTCAGGAGATTTTTGTTTGAAACTTAATCAACCAAAGGTTTAAGTCTAAATCTATTATTTTTCAAGATGCAGGGGGTTGAAAGCAGATATCATTGAAGATGTTTGCGAAAATGTGACCTTTTGAAGAAAATCAACATTTCGATTTGGTTCTGAGAAATATTCCGATAAGGCTATTGACATTCTTTAGACACTTATATTTATTATTACGACGAATTCAAATAAAAATTGTTATTCAATTATCAAATAGATAAATGTAAATTTTATCTTACCATGTAGATGACCAATAAGGAGAAAATTATGAAGTATTTCATGATGATGTGTAGATACTGATTTATGATTTACCTTTGGTAGGTTCATCTATTTATACAAATTTTTGGATGTAATAAAACATTGTTAATTTTTTATGTGTCCATAGGATATTTTTTAATTAATATTTTTCCAATCCAATGGTTTTTATTAATTTTACATAATGTTCATCACCTGTTAAATTGCAAAATTCTAAAATTGGAATACAAATACATGTAAAGACGACTCACCTTTAACGGAGATGTAAAATACAGTGTGTATATAAATTAATGCGAAAAAATTAAGGTCATTTCTTGATACGTTTTTTTTATTTGACAAAGAGCAAGTGAGGAATTTAGTTTTTTTCCTTTTCCTTAAATACTCTTATTACTTAGCCTTTTAGTCCGTTTAACTCTCAATTACACTCTCTCTTTTACACTAATCATTCAGTTATTTAGTCGAATAGAGAATTTAACAACATTAGTCATATTTTAACGATTTTATTTGATTAAATGCTCAAAAATACCTCCATTTCCACGAACACAGGCCCGACATCTTTTTAGTAACGAAAATATAATTTGTTCGAAAATAGTTGCTTGAAACTGATGAACTTGAAAAGCATTATTTATCTTTCTTCTAACAGCTCAGAATGTTAAAGTTGCTATCGCAGCCCACTATGTAATTTTAAAAAGCATTATATTCGAATATCGAAGTGTGTTCTTAGTTCGCTTTTAAGTTTTACTCGAAAATCAGGCTTTTTTCGAAAAACATCAAAGAGTGTAGTAATTTGTAGAAAATTGAAAGACGAATCCGAAAAAATCCTGGTTGTTACCGTAAAGCAGTGGCGTACTATTTTATTTAGAAAAATACCCTGTATCTCCGCCACTGGAGCAAGTAAATTTTAGGAAAAGTCCTCAGATTTTGGACAATGTTTACGTAAATAATGTGCCCATCTTTAAATTATTTCGTCCTAGATAAAAACTTTATAGGAAAGACCCCTTAAAATTCACCAAAGAATACGAGGTTTTATTTTTTGTCACCATTTGTGAATCACTCTGTATATTCGTAATATTCTAACTGATGTGTGCAGTATTCATAGCATAAAAGCTTGTGATCGTACTGTATATACAGGGTCGGAAAGTCGCCATGGTTCATGGGCCGTTACGTGAGAGCTATAAAGTAAGTCATAGAAATCCGTACGATAGAGAAATATGGCTATAATGAAGGCGTCTAATAGTCACCGCCCATTTCGCCCTTCTACAAAGAAGATCCACTTCTTATTCGTGGAAGAGCAAAATAGGCGGTGACTATTAGACGCCTTCATTATAGCCATATTTCTCTATCGTACGGATTTCTATGACTTACTTTATCGCTCTCACGTAACGGCCGATGAACCATGGGGACTTTCCGACCCTGTATAAAAGTATACTTATATAATTTCAATTTTGTGATTTTTTCCATATGCACAGACAATATTAAAGTCTAATTTTTTTCTTGTTGTTTGAGGGGCCTTAAATCTGCAGGGAAGGATAGAGAGATTCTTTACTTAAAAGATCCCCCTTAATTTTCAATTAGGAATCATCTTAATTTTGTACCTACTTATTTATATACATCCTATTGCTATAAGTTTTGAAAACAAACCGATATCTATTTCTTTTTAAAATATTTGTTTTATTACTCATTTTAGCAGTAGAAAAAGTACAATAGAAGCACTATAAACATTTGTCACAAACTTTATTTGTATTATTTTATTTAATACATTGCCTACAACTTTACAAAAATTATCCAAGATTCCCTGGTAGTTGAAGCGTACCTCCTAACTGACCATCAAACTGACCGGTTATTGGTTGACCGTTTATGTTCAGTGTAAACTCGAAGTGTTTATTTAATTGTCCGTCTATCTGTTGGGTACCAGTGGACTGGGAAAGTACTTCTACCTAAAAAATCAATGTGATGGATTAAAACTGACTGACTGTAAGACTAATTAAAATTAAAAAATCTTCCATGGGAGTATAGAATCGATTGAAACGACAGAATACCAAATTTTTTTAATAAGCAATTTAAAAAAAAATGAAACGACTCTAAGCAGTACAGGTGCTTATATAACTTTGCAAATTTGCAAATTATATGCATGTTACACTTACAAGTAACATAGCAAATAAAATGAAAAATACTGAAGTAAATTTCATGGCGATTTAAATATTTTGGATCTAAATATGGTAACTGGGTATAGCCCAAGTGTTATTCGTACTTATACAAAATTTATACAATTGGAATCAGGCCCGGTCTGGCTCTTTCAGGGGCCGCACAGTGGGAAATATTGGAAAAAATTCTCGCCACTCGCCAATTTTCATCGTCTCGTCGTGATTTTTTTTTTTTAATAATCTCGTGGTAATCTGAATTTTCATATTCCAGTGAGGTTTTTTCGAAAAACCTTTTTTTTATATTTTTTAATGCTTAGGGAGCGCCCCAACCTCAATGTCGAAGAAAAAATTTTTAAATACTCGATTTTCATATGTAGAAAAAAATGTTTAAAAAGTATCAGCTATTAAAATTGATTATTATGACCCTTGATGATATATTTGGAGTTAGGTTTTTGAAGAAAAAACATCAGATATATCAAGGGTCATAATAAGGGGCGCTCCCTAAGCATTAAAAAAAGGGTTTTTCGAAAAAACCTCACCGGAATATGAAAATTCAGATTACGAGATTATTAAAAAAATCACGACGAAACGATGAAAATTGGCAAGTGGCGAGAATTTTTTCCAATATTTCCCACTGTGGGCCGTCGGGAAAAATAGAAATCGTGGCCTATTTGGTTTTGTCTGTTATTAGGGTGCATATCGACTCTCCCAAGGAAAACTGTCGAATCTCAAATTTAGTTATACTGATTGTGAGATAATTGCATTTGAATAGTTGAGAAAATAATATTGTTCGTTATTTTTTTTATTACAAGAGCTAAATCGTTCTTCTTTAACAAAGTAATTATTGTTTAGGTCTTAATTAATTATTGAAGAATGATCTAAATAACATAGTTTAGGATAAGAAAAAAATGAATTTTGAATGAGTTACTAGTTTTCGTCGTCAAAATTTTTACAGAGAAACAACTTGCTACACTAATAAGGTACCTACAGAAAAATTAAACATTTTCTATTTTTAGATAAAAAAAATGTTAATAATCAATAATGACAACAGCAAAATTTATTACGATTCAGTCAGTCATTTTGGTCAATATTACTTTCTTCCTGGTGGTCAGTCTTACTAGCAGGCCGAAGGGAGTTGTAAAATCCATGATACATCGGTGGTATCAAATTAGCCTTACACAGACCCAAAAGACCGCTTAATTTTTTACTGTCAATTGGCAGCAAACCTTGATACAATCTTGGAAATTGATATTCTTCGCGTTTGCGTGTGTTTTTTGTTTGTAAGTCTAGTTATTTATGATTTTCTCCAAAATTATACACAAAAAATACTTTATTGGGAGACTTTGGATCGCAGTGGATTTCTCTGATTTTGCTGATTTTTACAGCCTCTCCAGTAATATCTTTTTTCCAGTTTTGTTTCTTTACCATTGGTTTAAAAGTTACAAAATCTTCTTGAGACATTTCTTTTACTTTGTACTGTGGGGCAGTAACTTTGGCCATTTTTATTAGACTAATCCACTGATCAGGAGTGTATATAGCAGAGTGACGTTTTTTTGCAACTTCAATCACAGCATGCATGCTGTCATTTTCATTCTGCGTGTGGCCAATTTCAAGAAAACGGTGTGTTATTTCCAAATCCAAAGTCATTGATGCATAAGCAAACATCGCAAAAACAAAACGATTACGGTTTTGACCACCGCAATTGTCGGAATAAAGAATAACCTTTCGTATGCCATTTTCTTTAACACTTTTTAAAAAGATCCATAAACAACTTCCAATTTCATCCGGTCCTCTCTTCGATATTTGCTCATGCCATACATAGCAATAGCCTTGATTGCTGCCTAAATCATAAATTGTAAAGTTGTATGTTGCGATTTTACTTTTATAATAAAAATCGCTGACTTCTGACTTGGGCGTTACTAACACCTTCTGCAAATCAAAGCATGCTGTTATTAGAGATTTATCATTTTTCGACAATTCTTTATCAATGTCTTTCAGATTTCGAACCGCGATTTTGTTTAAATTATGATTATTACAATCATCTTCCATTTTTTCTGTTCTCTTCTCGGGATTTGTATTCTTATAGGCACTACACACGGAACACTGATCTTTTTTGGGTTAAAGAAAGCTGTATTAAATTTCATTAAATTTTCATTTCTACGTTTCTATATCTCAAAAATTTACACGAAATTTTCTTATACTTTTGCACCTCGTTAGTCGTTTGGGGGCTTATCTTCCAAAATAAGTCGGGTTTTACCGACTTCCCGACCTGGCCAGACCGGGCCTGATTGGAATCATGATCAAAAAATTATCTAGACGTATGTAGCAGAGTTCCGGTTATAATTGTTGAACAAATTACCGCCTGCACTTACTTCCTTAACTATTTCCCAGTACATTGATTTCGTTTCTCTTTATAACGGGTGATTTTATAACCTGAAACTTTCAAATATGTCGAAAAATAAGCACCTACAAGGAAGGGGAGAGGGACTAATTTTAGAACTAATATATTTCCTTCATGGAATGATTACATTTTGGTTTTGAACATTTTTTCGTGTTGTGCTTATTTTTCGAGATATTACAAAGTTTCAGATTAAAAATATCACACGGTANAGTTGCAGTTTTTGGACGTCCCGAACGTTCATCGTCTCCCAAGCTCTTACAGCCACGTTTAAATTCAGCTGCCCAAAATTTCACTGTGGTAAATGATCATGCAGAGTCCCCATACACAGAATCCAAGTCATCTTTGATTTGCGTAGGCGTATTGCCTTTCAAAAACAAATATTTAATGACAGCTCGATACTCGATTTTTTCCATTTTCATAAAAGCACTCACATCAACTCACTCAAACGACTGTTACGTAACAACTGCGCGTTCAAAATGGCTGAAACTTTGGTGAGTAACTTGTCAACAGATGAACAACGAAATTCACTAGCTTTTATTTACGAGTGCTGCCATCTTCATGTTGAGGTCGGAAACTTTTCAGACCACCCTCGTATAGGCCTGCATATCACGATGAACCCAGAAGTTGGTCATTCCGTGCTTGCCTGTAATTACGGGATCCACAGACAAAATAGATATCACCACAGACCGCTCCTGGAATAGGCCAGCAGTTTTAAATTTCCGAATTGCCGGTAGAGTACACCACCAGCAGAATTTTAGGAAGAATCAAATACAGCGGCCCGCATATCTAAGCGTATCCTAGCAACATATAAACAAGAATTTGGTAATGTTGCCAGGCGTATTTACGGATTTCTTTTGTACACTTTTTTATCAACATTTGTTTTTTGCGTTACTGTATTTACTTCAATGTATGATGTAGGTATTGATAAAAATNAATTTTAATTCATCCGCAGGATGGCGCAGTATTTCAGAACCATACCCATTATCAATTAACATGTTTAATAGTTTTTGCTGATGTCAGAGAAGTTCGTGGTTACGGTTGGAGTAAATTTGTTATTCTTCATTGATCTCCAACCTAAGATTTTTCTTAATGGATGAATACAGGGTGTAACATAGACGTAGCTACATATTTTAATGTTTGATAAATGATAACTCTCGACAAAATGCATGAAAAAATCAGGGGTAATATTTAGTCCTAAAACGATTTATAAGGAATCTAGAATATTTTAAGAATAGATAGATTGTCATCTTTAGTTTGTTGCTGACGCTGCTCATAACATTGCCTTGATTTTTGAACAGAATATAAAGGGTGTTCCAAATAACACAGCTTTTTAATTGAAAATTATATATATTTTTATTCATGTAGTATGCATTAAGATGTTTGTATGACAGTCTAATTTTTTCGAGAGACAGAACTTTTTATAAAGAGTGACAATTTTCGATACACACTGTACATGGATATAACTAGTTACTACAGGAAAAATTTAAAATGCCTTTAAGATCCACGGGTGTCCGCACAAAATTAGTCAGGCGAGCAAGGACAATTAGTTTCTTCGCATTACTTTGGAAATACCAACACGAAATATAGATATCAACAAAGACTTGATTAACGTGAATTGTTTTTCATATAACCAGTTTATTTTTAGCTATCGCATTTTACTGTATTATAAAGGTTAAAATTAAAAAAAAAACAATTATTACTGTAAATTTAGGTATGCTATCCGAAGAAAAACTCCTTAGTAAATTGTAGAAGTAGTAAAATCGTTTTATAGTAGCCATTTTTAGGTGTTGCTCTGTCAAAAATGTCCGTGAGGTTAGATATTTTTTTTGCATACCCAAAATTTTGGTCTCAAAGAACACTGTTTGATTTCATTTGATTGGATTTTTTTAACTTATTTGAGTCAGCTTAAAACCTTTGTAATAGAGTAGAAGTAGGAAAACCAATAATAAGATACAGGGTGATTCACAACTTATCCAATAAAAATTGGGAATAGATGTATCATGAAAAATGGAGGCAATATCATAAAAACATTTTTTGTAAAATCCTTATAGTTTCCGAGAAAAAAAATGTTGAAGTATTTTCAACCCCTACATCGCTGGGCTTCTGTAGTCTCTAGAGTCATTCGCGTTGTGCGCTGTACACGATGTTCTTTCTCCACGTGACCCCAGACGATTCCGAATTTGAAATCCGATTTTAGTATTAACGTTTTTGCGATAGTGTTTACATTAGTTTTCCAAGTGTCAAAAATGGCTTACGTGTATAGCAAATCGGAGTTGATGGATATATTTTTAATTTATGGTGAAGCAAGACAACATTTGTGTTAATTCGTAGAAACTGCTTAAAAATGTAAGCGGCTATAATTTTATTGCCAAATCAAAACTGCAAAGTGTGGCAAAAAAATCAAGTATATTTTGGAATTCTGAAAGTCTATTGGCCGCCAATAGCATATGAGTATTAAAAATACATTGATTCCCCGAAATGGTTCCTACGTTAGTCAAAATAAGTTTTAATGAAATTGAAATACGAGGGTGGTCTGAAAAGTTTCCGACCTAACAAAGATACAAGACATTTTTTCAGATTTTTTTTTTATTTTTCAACATAGTGTCCTTGCAACTCTACGCACTTCTCCCAGCGATGCTCCCATTTCTGCAGCCCGTCCAAATAGTACTCGGCGTTTTTCTCTGCAAAATAATTGTTCACGAAGGTGATTGCCTCTTCATTTGAAGAGAAAATCTCTGTCCTCCGAGCGCAATTTTTAGATAAGGGAACAAAAAGAAGTCGCTTGGGGCTAGATCTGGTGAGTAAGGCGGATGGTCAAGCAGTTCAAACCGTAATTCGTGGATTTTCGCCATGGCAACCGCTGAGGTGTGAGACGGTGCGTTGTCTTGGTGAAACAGGATTTTCTTTTTCTGCAAATGTGGCCGTTTTTCCGCAAGTTCTGCCTTCAGCTTGTCAAGTAATGATGCGTAGTATGCTCCTGTAATGGTTTTTCATTTTTGAAGATAATCGATTAAAATAACTCCATGACTATCCCAAAAAACAGTCGCCATCACTTTCACAGCCGAAAAAACAGTTTTTGCTTTTTTTGGAGCCGGTTCCCCCTTTGCAGTCCACTGTTTGGACTGTATTTTTGTTTCGGGCGTATAATGGTGTATCCAAGTTTCATCTACAGTAATTAATCGACGCCAAAACTCGGATTTCTTGCGCCTAAACTGCGCCAACAGAGCGTTCGAAATGTTCATTCGAACACGTTTTTGGTCTAACGTGAGCAAACGCGGCACCCAACGCGCGGACAGCTTTTTCATGTTTAAATGTTGATTTAATATGTGACAAACACGTTCTTTTGACATGTTCATAACCTCTGCGATCTCTCTCACTTTAATTCGGCGGTCGTCTAGCACCATTTAGTGAACTTTGGCGATGTTTTCGCCGGTAGTTGCAGTTTTTGGACGTCCCGAACGTTCATCGTCTCCCAAGCTCTTACAGCCACGTTTAAATTCAGCTGCCCAAAATTTCACTGTGGTAAATGATGGTGCAGAGTCCCCATACACAGAATCCAACTCATCTTTGATTTGCGTAGGCGAATTGCCTTTCAAAAACAAATATTTAATGATACTCGATTTTGTCCATTTTCATAAAAACAACACATCACATCAACTCACTCAAACGACTGTTACATAACAACTGCGCGTCCAAATTTTGGACTCCAAAATGGCTGAAACTTTGGTGAGTAACGAAGTTCACTAGCTTTTATTTACGAGTGCTGCCATCTTCATGTTGAGGTCGGAAACTTTTCAGACCACCCTCGAATAGGCCTGCATATCACGATGAACCCATAAGTTAATAATTCCGTGCTTGCTTGTAATTACGGGATCTATAGTTCGTCATTAAACACCCTCTTTGATGAGCAAAATGTTTATAATTAATATGAATTCGCTGAATACCATTCAAAATAATGTATTGTTATTTTCACAGGATTCCAATTTCCATGCGACCATTTAATTCCGATGCAATATCTAGGATTGCATCAACTAGTTTATTTATGACGCTGTGCGTATCATTCCCTAATGAGACCTCATTAATGTGATTTGTTGCATTTACACAGAGGAAACATTACTCTCGCAGTTATAGATCCATTGTTATCTGCAATAAAACTGTTCGAAATGCTGCCCTAATTTACAAATAATTGGTTTTTATAATGGAAATATTACCTTGGTTCAGCAAATAACTGGGTAAAGCAGATATGATCGAATTTTAGTAATGACCCAATAGTCCCCATGTCGTCTAGGTTTTATTTACTTGTATTGGTGAATCTGTGGATGAAACTTACTATATTCTGTCAGAATGCTACGAGCAGTGGTGTATCTAGTTGTAGTGGGTACTATTCTAGAATTTAGTGTAAGTTAATTGTGTGAAAAATACCTAGTTGCATTACAATTATAACATATTTTAAGTAAGTGACACTGAAATTCCGGGGGTTTTAGTATTAATTCCCCCCTCCGCCTATGGTCCATTTTAATATTTATAAATCTCTTGATTTTATTTTTGCAGGATACACTTTTTCAGTTTTCTTTTAATAATTAATTAATTAATACCTAGATTACAATGGTTTTGCTTTGCAATATACAGTTAAATAACAAATTTTACATAAGGTAATATAGTAATATTGTTCTAGGAAGGAACCATTTCGTTGAACAGACATGAGCAGGGTCAGATTCACCCTTGCTTGTGGCTTGTTGTGTTCAAAAAACATCCGCGAAGTAAGTTTCTGAGAAGATTTAATAAACTATATGCTAAATACTAATAGTGAAACATGTGTTTCAGTGACTACTACAATGCCAACTACAACCGCAGTTAATGATGCAATGACTACCACAAGCGCATCTACTGATGAAACTGCGACGGTTATCACTGAAGCACCTACTGAAGATGCTTCAGACACAACAGAAGAAGTCACTGAAACTCTAGCAGAGGAAATGGACAACTGAATACAAATAAATTTAAAATTGCAAAGTACCTATTTAGCCTGTAAACCAGTATATGGTCATTTAAATATTGTAATACTGTAGTTACCTATCTATTAATCAGTAACGTATGTAACAAGATCATATAATATAAGACGTAATTGTTTAAACAAGGGAAATGTAATATATTATATTTTTAAAAGTTTAACAATTTCTTTTTTATAATATAATTTTGTATATCAAACATTAAATTATAGCTCGTATAATAGGCAACCCGTAATACAGTGATCTGTACGGTGAGTTGCATAGGACTGGCTGCATTTCTTACAAAAACAAAGGAACCGTTACCAGTCGTAGTTATGAAAGCTGCCACCAGGCGTTCCACAATGAACAATAACTGTCAAAAATCAAAAAAAAGCTAAAATGGCAGTCTAAACAGGAGTTCGATTGTGCTGCATCTGTGCTAAACTTTACCGATTATTTGCAGTTTCGTGTGTGAAAATGTGTTCAAAACTCCATTGGATTGCTCTGTAATCGTCGTTAAATGGGTGAGTCATATTGTAATTATTCCAACCTAGTGCTTCAGCAATCAAAGTTTTATTTTTTACTTTAGGTGAATGTTTACCCTCTTGTAAGTAATTTTTGGTAAAAAATCCTGTCGCATGTGAGCGGATATTTACTAGAATTTGTATTATTGGACTTGGGTAAATTTTTACGACGATTTAACGGTGAAAAAGCGAATTTAATGCTTCGTTGAGAATATTACTGTATAAAATTACAAGCAACACTTATTCCGTATTCAGTACACACATGTTGTATTTAATTGCGTTATTTTTCTTCTTTTTGTGTTTCTACTTCCCTTGTAAGTTACATTTCCACGCAGACAATTCGCTTGAACCGCAGATAACTCTCACATCCATTGCAACTGCAGAATATAGCAGACCGATTTTATAGTCTATGTTAAATAAAATGTTTACCAATTAATTTTAATGCATGGTTAACTCAGGCAGTACTTAAGTTCATTCTTCATTCAATTAGTCATTCCTCTTCCTGTTTCTGCGTGCATTTAAATGTGTGGAATGGATTTTTGATGTTTCCGCTGTATTTGTTTTTGTTTTTGGGTTATTTCTAGAGGGGTATTTTCGTTTTAGGTCAACGGTTATTTTCTACCTTTTGATAAATCAACGCCTCTCGGGAATTTCTATTTTAATTTTAAAATATTTTGGTGATCAGATTTATATTAAAAATATGAATGAATAGTCTAGTGTAGCTGGTTACATATTCCTTTATGAATAGAAATTAAAATAGCTACGTTTGCAAACGATTTAGTATGAGAAATTTGTATTTTATGCCTTATAAATTGTACATTGAGTTGTTTTTTTTATCAATTGGGCGTAGTTAGTGATACAACGAGAATGTCATCATACAATTCCCATGGTGTCAAATCAACCCCTGTCTATTGTTGCTGTGACAATAGCTTATCCCCTTATATTTAACGTCTCCCTTAATACGCTGATACTTTCGCCTTTGTCCTTTAAAATAGGAGCTGGGCCTCGGGGGAAATCGAAATTGTCCTTTATACAGAACAAGACTATCTAAAAGAATGCTAATTTGTCATTTTGGAACAGGTTGTAAAGGTTGTCGAATGAATATGAATATTCTCTTTAGGTATTAAAATAAATCATTTATCTAACAATTGAGATTTGCACTTCTACTATACTGTACCAGTAAGACTGATTACCAATATTATTTATGTTCTAAATCGTTAAGCCTAAATAGTAGGCTTTTATTTCGTCTAAATATGAACTTGACATAGTTGTCACATTATTGCTTTGTTTTTATAATAGTTGCTTAGTTACCTCGAATGTATATTGATACATTTGACACATGTCGAATGTCAAAAATATGTCGCCTGTCGCTTGTTTTATTTCTTTAATTCTCCGAAAATAATCTAAATTACATCGCACAATCCTGTCTAAAAGTGTCTATAAGAAAAGTATAAACTGAATGCGCGTACCTATATTATTTTTGGCAGGCACTGGTATGCGTGGAAATAATTTCTGTTACGTTACATGAAAATAGAATTTTGTGAATTGTTCGGTTTGACACAAATGTTGTACACCTTGCCAAACACCAAGAGAATTCCACGTGGTTATTTCGCATCTACTGATGCGAAATATTCCGACAGAAGCGTAAGGAATTTTTTTAAACTGAAATATTTCAGTAACGCGAACGCGCTCCGGTTTTTAAAATAATTCACGTGAAATTCCGCAAAAATGCAAGTGTTTAAAAAGCGAACAGAGAGAGATAGGGAGGTGGAAAACGGTCACATTAAAATAGAACCAAACCGTGTATGTTCTCGATAGAGTCAGTGAACTTTTACACAGTCGTGCAATTAAATTTGGCATTGACAACGTGAAATTGTCAATGCGGACGGCAGTCTTGATTCAAAAGCGGCATTTTTAAGGATAGAATTATGTTCAAATAGCCCAGTCATTATAGACATGAAAGAGCCTGTTTCGGGAAAAAAATACTATTAGAAGTTTCTCTGCGGAATATTGTTCGGAAACCTGTTATAAATAAAATATCAAAAAATCAACTCGAGGCTAGTTGGGAAACTTTGTTTTAACAGTGGTCAAAGTTATGGAAAAGTGGTTTTTTGACTCACGTAAAAAAGCTATTATTCATAGCGAAAAAAAGTTTATACAAAAAAGGTAGGTATTAAATAAGCCTATAAAATGAAAAAAGTCCGATTAAATTCCGATAATTTGTTTATGCACAAGAGCTCAAAAATGGTCGAAAATTGCCGTTTTTTTCAATTGCTAATAATTAATGCAATTTTCATCGCAGACACTTGTAATTCAGGATTTTTGAGGCTTTTTACACCCTTAATAAGTGGTAAAAATTTCAGCTCGAAAGCTTCATTGGTTTGGCGTTGGCGGAATTTGTTATCTAAGAAGATGCTATTTTCAATTCATTTTTCCCAAGCTCACAGGCGTTGTAGGGTTTTGATCATTAGTTGTTTTTGTACCTAAATAGTTGTATTGACATAGGCATTTACTGAGAATTTAGTTTTTCAAATTTAATTTGTTTAAAATTGACTGAAAAAATGTTAATATTTATTAAATTGTTAAGATAGGTAATTATTATAAAATAAAATAGTAACCTCTTTACTTTAGTTTTCTTCGAATTTAAAAAAAAATCGTTGTTGTAAGTTGATTAGAAGCTGAGATAATTTTTTTTATTTATTTAATCGCAGTGACCTTAATTATTAATATTAAGAGCCGAAATTTGGAGAGAGTATACATTAAGAGCTATATTTTCATGTCCTACATTAACATTAAGGTGAATTCAACTATTTAATTTCGAAAAAGAAGATAGCGGCGATGCGTTCTATTACTTGGTCTAGCGAACGAGTGGGGAAGGCGAGGCTTAGCATGCGCGCTTAACGATGTAATAAATATTAACATTTTTTCAGTCATTTTTAAACAAATTAAATTTGAAAAATTAAATTATCAGTAAATGCATATGTCAATACAACTATTTAGGTACAAAAACAACTAATGATCGAAACCCTACAACGCCTGTGAGCTTGGGAAAAATGAATTGAAAATAGCATCTTCTTAGATAACAAATTCCGCCAACGCCAAGCTAATGAAGTTTTTGGGCTGAAATTTTTACCACTTATTAAGGGTGCAAAAAGCTTCAAAAATCCTGAATTACAAGTGTCTGCGATGAAAATTGCATTAATTATTAGCAATTGAAAAAAAGCGGACAATTTCGACCATTTTTACGGATTTATTTAATACCTACCTTTTTTGTATAAACCTTTTTTTCTCTATGAATAACAGTTTTTTTACGCCAGTCGAAAAACTACTTTTTCATAATTTTGACCATTGTTTTAACAAAGTTTCCCAACTAGTCTCGAGTAGATTTTTTGATATTTTGTTTATAACACGTTTCTGAACAATATTCCGCAGAAAAACTTCTAATAGTATTTTTTTCCGGAAAAAAGCTACATATAATGATTCGCCTAAAATGCGTGATACCTATTGGAATCGTCAAATTTAAGTCATGTAGCATAAACGATATAGGTACTTAAATATCCCCGTTTACATTGCACTTACCTGTAAGATATGAAGTAGTCACAGAAATTAAAGGTTACAAAAAAATCTTAAAATTTCAGGCTGTAACTGAAAAATAATTGTAGAGCAACAAAAAAAAACAAACTGAAGCTTAAAGTTTTTAGTTTCAGGATCTGGAAGTCAAAAAGCCAAAAAAAGTAATTTTTACTTAGAACAACTGTAACTCAAAGAGGATGAATCAAACTAAAAGAGCTGACCAGAAATTGCTAAAAAAACTTATTGAGTGGACCTTTTCAAAGGAAAGCGCAAACATTTAGAAAAAATTTTCCGTTGGTTTTCTTATGATTTTTTGATTTTCAGATCCTGAAATTAGAAACATAAAGCTTCAGTTTGCTTTTTTTATTGCTATTCTGCGATCACTTTTTTGCCAAGGCCTTTGAATAATCATTTTTATCCTTTAATTTTTGTGACTAATTCAACAAAACAACACTTGAGTTAATATATTGAGTAACAGAAAAATCTTCAGTCCTGTAAAAGCACAAATCAGTTAAGTAAGCTTTTAACAAGGCTTTTCGTTTATCTTTGAAAGATATACAATTTATTCCACCCTAAAAAAAATTGGGAAATGGGGAATTGGCTTAGGAAATTATTTAAAAACTAAATAACTATACCATATTTTAATTTCTCATTAAGTAGCTGTGATTGTTTGAATTTTTAGATGTTTTATTAATTTCTCAAAAGAAAAGGTCGATTAAAAACTAGTGTGTACCCCCGGTGTACCTCACTCTTGTAAACTTTTTTATTGTTGATTTTTCGAGAAAAAGTTATTCTTGATACAATGTTTTGCTTATCTTGGGAAGCCATGGGCAGTATTCAAATATGTAATAAAACATACGGGCGTCCAAAAAATTTCAAAATGTGAAATTTTCCCTAAGTAAAGTGCCTTTAATAGTTGTTTTCGTTAAAAAGTTTAATTAACAAAGTTGTTAGAGAACTCAAAAAACGCTTAAATACGAGGTTTAGTCCGAAAAGAACAATAATCACATTTTGCAAATAAAAACGCCGCAATTTTTAACTATTTACCAGAGTGCGGTATCCCATTCGGAGACACTGTATATTATATCCTAAATGCGGATAACTAATAGCATAATACACCTGCACGCTTTATAAGACTATGTCTCATACAAATACTGTCAATACAAGTATCAAATGAAGTGATGAATCAAGAAAAGTTCCAAGAAACTTTGTGGACTCGGTCACGCTGAAATTTAAGTTTTCTGCTGTAGCCAACTGGGTTAAATCAGGAATATTTAGGATGGGAATCTCATTCAACAGTTTTTTAATAATTAATGATTCGTCATATGTTTTCCAAAATATTGTGCTTGTAAAAATTGGCAAATCGTTAATAAAAATTAATGAATTAATTTTCAAACACTTCGTATACGGCTCACTTGACTTATCTCATCGCACTCCGGTGTAAACAACATTTAATTGGAATAAAAATAAAAGCGTAACTTGCATTCCAAAATACCCAGTTCGAGTAAATGTAATATTTATTTACATTCTGTTGGATTGTTTACATAATAGAATTTATCGAATAACTATCTTGCTGTTTTGCGAATGCAAGTGAAACTAAGTAAACCGTATGTACTGCTAAACAAGGGTAGATATCAAATATCAATAGTTAATGCGTGTTTTACTACCTTTGATATCACACAGTGCCGATACAGGTATGTTTACGAGATCAGTTTGCATATTGCGGCGTAAAAGTTTGTCGTTTTGTATTTTGATCATTTGTCAAGATGTCTTCATCTAGACATTAACCACTTTTTGCCCCGGAAATTCATTTGAGAAATGTTTTTGGTCGTGTTTTCAGCCATCGATATACCTTTCCTTTCTTTGACTTGGTCGAAATCCTTGTCTTCCTTTTACCAAGGTTTTCTTCAGAAGCCCAAAGAGAATATAAATAACGCAGATAGATCTGACAATTCTGTCCCCAAATGAGGCAAGAGTTGCAAGAAAACAAAGGAGTAATACCTCGGTAATACCTAATCAAAGCAAAACTCAGATTAAATACATATAAAAGTTTTCCAGTCTAAATTTCTAAAAAATCAGTACTTCCTTATACAAAACAGAAAACTCTTTTTAGACTTTTAATTTTGAGGAATGTTGACAATTTTTCGGTAGAAACTTTAATTTTATTATAAGTTTAAAAACACTACTAATTTTTATTATTACAGCTTTTGAAAGTGGTAAGGTTGTGGTTTTATTATAAGGGACGTATATTTTATTTTATACTTTTTTCTGGCAATGTTCAAAGTACTCGTAAGTCCGTATCCGAGAATCCCAAAAAAAAGTACGGGCTGAGCATCTCTTGAAGAAAATTGATTTTCAGTTTCTTGGTAAGAGGTAGATTGGAGTGTTACATATAAATTTAGTATTTTTTAGCGTTAGAAAGAAAAATTCTCCTTGTCTTGCAATAAGTCTATAGAATACCTTTTTAGGAACATTAGATGAATCTCATATTGTTTTCTTTTTTTCTTTAATTTTTCTCCAAGTAGGTACTGGATTACGTACCTTTAAAAACAGGGGATAGGTATGTAAAAGAAAAGAAAGAATAGACCAGGCAATAAAGAGAAAAATATCTAAATTTTCGCGGCGCGGTCCGATTTTAATGCGGTTTTTTGCATTTTCTTCAGAAAGACCGTCGGAAAAAAGTCCCGCCTTTTTTATTATCCGAAAGTGGCGGAAATGCATCGCGGGTGCATAAAGTGCATCTAGAAGTGCATCGCATCCGAGAAACTTGCCAAAGTGCACGAAATACCGCAAAAATTGGTACTCGGGGGTTTTGGGGGGCGCAGAATTCGAATATGCATATATCCAGTCCACCCGACCCCCCGGGAGGCGACTTCCGGCCGCCTGGGGGGCGCGGGGGGCACGTGGATTGCAAGGTCCGCATTAAAATCGGACCGGGCCGCGAAAATCTAGATATTTTGGGGTAAATCGTCCTTTATTGCCTGGTCTAGAAGTTCATTTCATGCTTCATTCCGCAGATGCAGGGTGTTAAATTTTTCGTAAGAAAATATGTTTTCGTATACAGGGTGTGCCGTTTAACACTCCCGCAGCCAATATCTCCGAAATGAAGAAATTTATCTTAATTTCGCAAACTGGGGTTGTTAGGTCCCTCAAATAGCTTCAAATTACAGTTAGAACTGTTAGTTCAAATCTTTCTGTATAGATGGCGTGGCGATAGTAAAAATTTTTTTGATTTCTGGAACGTGGAAATAAATTTCTTCATTTCGGAGATATTGGCAACGGGAATGTTAAATGGCACATTGTATATCTTGATCAGAAAACATTTTATACGCCTGCTAAGTAATAATGCAACACACAGCGCACGTGCGCAAGGTGCACAGAGTCGGTTTCCATTTATGGTTAATTTTTTAAATTAATTTCCTTGAAAACAAATTTTTAGACCATCAGATCTTAATAAAAGTTGCTCATTTTCACGCCCTCTATCACCCTTTTCAAGGAACGCACTTATTTCAGGAACACCCTGTATACCATGAAAATAGAACTTTAATCAACGTATTTCAATTTTCTCTTTTTTTTGTTACTTACGACACTTTATATGAATTTTCATCTTATTGCCTTTAAAACTTGTACACGTTTCTCTCTAACGCCCTGTATACAAAGTACACGTTACCTCGCACAGAACATACCAGCATACCCACGACAAACGCGCTGTATTCAACCGGGTTGTGTCAAAGGCTCTCTGTTAATTAAGTCCAAACGCGAAACAATGATGTTGACTCGGGATTTGAAGTTTACAAACGACGCCCCACTGTAGTTCTGGTGTCTTGTTTGCCACTCTACTTGTACGAACAACAAAATCATTTTGGAAATTTAGATTTTCGTGCACTTTGACCTAAAGTGCTTAATATAATATTTGTTGTGCGATACGCTAGATAAACTGAATGTAGGTATGTACANTCCCGCAGCCAATATCTCCGAAATGAAGAAATTTATCTTAATTTCGCAAACTGGGGTTGTTAGGTCCCTCAAATAGCTTCAAATTACAGTTAGAACTGTTAGTTCAAATCTTTCTCTATAGATGGCGTGGCGATAGTAAAAAAAATTTTGATTCCTGGAACGTGGAAATAAATTTCTTCATTTCGGAGATATTGGCAACGGGAATGTTAAATGGCACACTCTGTATATCTTGATCAGAAAACATTTTATACGCCTGCTAAGTAATACTGCAACACACAGCGCACGTGCGCAAGGTGCACAGAGTCGGTTTCCATTTATGGTTAATTTTTTAAATTAATTTCCTTGAAAACAAATTTTTAGACCATCAGATCTTAATAAAAGTTGCTCATTTTCACGCCCTCTATCACCCTTTTCAAGGAACGCACTTATTTCAGGAACACCCTGTATACCATGAAAATAGAACTTTAATCAACGTATTTCAATTTTCTCTTTTTTTTTTGTTACTTACGACACTTTATATGAATTTTCATCTTATTGCCTTTAAAACTTGTACACGTTTCTCTCTAACGCCCTGTATACAAAGTACACGTTACCTCGCACAGAACATACCAGCATACCCACGACAAACGCGCTGTATTCAACCGGGTTGTGTCAAAGGCTCTCTGTTAATTAAGTCCAAACGCGAAACAATGATGTTGACTCGGGATTTGAAGTTTACAAACGACGCCCCACTGTAGTTCTGGTGTCTTGTTTGCCACTCTACTTGTACGAACAACAAAATCATTTTGGAAATTTAGATTTTCGTGCACTTTGACCTAAAGTGCTTAATATAATATTTGTTGTGCGATACGCTAGATAAACTGAATGTAGGTATGTACAAATCAAAATGACTTTGGAGTTTTAAAGCGGTGTATAAAACTTATAAAAGAATAGTCAGGTCCGTTGGTTATTAAAAGAAAGTATCGATTGCAGGTATTTTTAAATAATGACTCATTATGGGTGGCAGATGGTTATAAATCGAAAGGGTGCGTCGGCTCTATATGTTTCCCCCTTAATCAGTCAAACAAAAATAAAAATGACCTTAGCAGAATTTGTATATTTTATTGCTCAGTTGTCGTGGAATCAATACACAGGGTGGTGGTTTCATTCCAGAGAACGATAAAATCGTTTCCATACGTGAAATCATACAGGGTGATCGTTTTTCGAGCCGGACCATTGGGATCTCGGAGGAACGCGTGCATTTTTTCTTTTTGTTATCGGTGACAAATTGAATTTTCGACTTTGTATCAAAATTTAGACAATTAAAAATGCAATTTTCTCATGAAGTACACTGCCGGCCATTTGAAAGTGGACGATTTATTTTTCTAATGTGATGTGGTCTACTTCTTATTAAGACAAGTTTTTATATGTCAGTGTCATTAGTAATTNTTGAATTTTCGACTTTGTATCAAAATTTAGACAATTAAAAATGCAATTTTCTCATGAAGTACACTGCCGGCCATTTGAAAGTGGACGATTTATTTATCTAATGTGATGTGGTCTACTTCTTATTAAGACAAGTTTTTATATGTCAGTGTCATTAGTAATTTGCTTGGTAATTTCAAGATGCCGCGTTTAACGGAACCAGAGAAAGTGAAAGCTATAACTTTACTTCAGAATGATTGGTCATTGCGGAAGATCTGCATGTATGCAAGAATAGCATATTTAAACTCAAAGAAAAATGGATTGCGTAGAGTCAAGTACGTTATGTTCACGAAGGTGGACGTCGAAAAGTAAGCACCACCTAAGAATAAATCCTTTTGACATGGCAGTAGCGGCTTCCTTTGAGACGAATTTTCCTGGATCAGTGCGAACTGCAAGGAATAGGGTGAAAGATTCGGAGCTGAAGAATTATGCGGCCGCAAATACAGTTGCTTTGACTCCCCAGTATAAAAAACAGAGGTTAGAGGTTGCAAGACAATTTGTAGGAAGCCCAGACATCTTCTGGGAGAATATTATATTTTCGGACGAAAAAAGTTTTCAGTCTTGCTCCGTTGCTTCTGTCCGTGTCTACCCACCAGAGATTATAAAGTATTCGGAGCCTTACGTGAAACCCACACAGCGCAGCGATAGATTCTCCATTAACGTTTGGGCTTGGATAAGCTGCCAAAGTCCTGATGTTTGTTGTGAATTTCACTTTCAAGCAGGATAATTGTACAATTCACACAAGAGTTGCGTCAGAATGGTTCATTGATAACAACATCGATGTTTTACCTTGGTCCTCAAAGTCTTGGGGATATATGGTGAAAAAAATTTACGACAAAAACTTCCGTCCAGTTAACGTCGAAGAACTTTGGGAGGCAATTGAAAACGCATGGAATAACATCTCTGAGGATTATAACAAGAACATTAATTTTATCAATGCCATGTAGATTGCAGTGTTATAGACAAAAATGGTGCTTGGACAAAATACTAACTTTACGAATCGCGTTTTCTTCACTACGAAAAGTGTTTCATTTTTGAATGGCCGTTAGTATGTATAATATATTTAAGTATTAGAAAAATAAATAATTTGCTACCTAATTTGGATTTGTTTTGCTCACTAGAACTAGTATGATAGACACACATTAAATTTAACATAATGACAGCCGATATGAACCTCACATTTTCAAGTCAGCTTCACAAAGGCCAATTATAGACAATTTGCTTATAAGTGTCGTCCACTTTCAAAGGGCCGACACTGTACGAGCAAGGTGTATTGCAAATTTGGTAATTAATTAATTTGAAGAATCTGGTTTTGTTTCATGTTAAAACTTCATTTTTAATTTTCTGAACTTTAACACTGTTAATGAAGACTTAACTGAATTGTCCAAAGTTTCGTTCAAAGTAATAGTCGTATCTCCGGCATGTTCTTGAAATGTAGGCCGCTTAACTCTCGAAAAAACGAACAAAATACGAACGCAACTGTACCGTCGATAATTTATTGTAATTGCAATTACCATCGGTTCGAGTAATTCGATAACTATTATTATTCGGACAGCTGGATCTTACTTTCACGTTTCCTTAGGAGCCTTTCTTATTGCCAACTGCGAAAAAATATCCATATCGTTCCGTGACAAACTTCGCCCGGTCGTTGAACCCCGAATCAGTCGATTGAGGAAAAGATTAAAAAGTTGCATTTTCACTTTAGCGGACCTGAGTAAACAGAGCGATCGAGGTGGAACTTCTTCGTGTGGTAAGGTTTGTTATTTTTATAAAACTATTAACGAATCTGGTTTGACTATTCAAAAGGTTGCTCGTAGTACTGTCAAATTAAATTAGTTAAATTATGCATATAAAATCAAGAATTACAAATAATTTAAGAAGATAAATATTTTTTTTTGTGCTATTGTTACTTACTGATATAAAATAGTCCCTACAAATATCGGGTGTCCAAAAATTCAATATTTGTGTGGTAAAGTGTTGTCAGAGAAAAAAATAGAGACCGTGACAGTTGTCAGTGCAGGGTTTTAAAAATGGGGCGCTACACGAAAAAACTACGCGTTTTCGTTGTTGAGCAATATTTTAAAAAATAATGAAAGTTTGGCAGTTTCATCAATTGTGAAGAGATTAATTGAAAAATTCAGGGAGACTGAATAGATTAGTGATCTTAAACACTCTTTATTTAAAAAAGGCAAAAAATATGACAGGTTCCCATCAAAATCAATTGAATTTCAAATTTCATGACTTAAAAACGAGACAAGAAAAATTGTCAATGGCATTTTTATGGTACTAGTGTGTTGCCTGTATATATGTATAAGTCGCGCTGGGAAATGTTCCCAAGTGACTTATTTGACGTAACACTCTAGTGCCAAAATTTTATCCAACACTCATAAAATTTCGTTTTAATGTCGGAAAAAGTACTTTAACGAAATGAATGTATTTTTAAATATTACAAAGGATGCGAGTGTCAACCTAAATTGTGTCTGTAACCAAGGGTTGTCAGCAAACAAACAATATTTTTTGAGCTGAAATCATGTTGAAATTCTAAAACCAAGACTGAAAAAATGGAAAATGTGGAAATTCCATCTGAAATTTTAAAAAAAGCCAAAGCGGCTACTGCAGGCATCATTCAGGAGAAATCAAAATCTATATACAACAAATAACTGAAGGAATTTCAAGATTGAAAAATCAAAGAAGAGGTGAAAGGCGTAAATGAAGATGTCTTGTTGGCTTATTTTTTCAATTTAAGTGAGAAATTAGCTCCATCCACATTGTGGACTAAATATTCCATGTTGAAGTCAACTTTGAAAGTTTACAAGACCATTGAAATTTCTAAATTCGGAAAACTAGTGGCATTTCTAAAGTCTAAGCACAAACATTTTTAACCAAAAAATCCAAGGTCTTAGATAGAGGACAAATCGAACAAATTTTAAGTGAAGCCCTAGATGAAGATCATCTTATGAATAAGGTAGGTTCTATTGAATAGCTTAACTAGTTATATTTATTAAATTTGTTGTTTTTGGTGGCGTTGATATTAGGAGTTTCTGGCGCTTGCCGTTGCGAGGAATTGACGCATAGACGATATGGAGGACAAAGGGCAATATATCCACATCTTGATTTCAGATACTAAACGAACAAACCAAAAAGCTTCGCTGTGTTAAATGAAAGATTTTGTGTTAATCCAATCGAATTAATTAGAAAATATTCTAAGCTAAAGCCTCAAAATGTGCAGCATAAAAGATTCTTTTGCAATTTTCAATGTGTTGGTATTAATAAGCTATCAAAAATCCCTAATGCTGTTGCGCGATTTTTATCACAAATTGATTCCAATAATCCTTTGGCTAATTACGGCTTTTCCATAAATGTTAATGTTAATATTAATAAGTAGATAGATTGTAAGTTTGTAGCATTTTAGGTTATTTGTTGACTTTTTACTGTTTCAAATTGGTTCTCTAATAAAAACTAGAAAAATAAACCAAACATTTGTCTTTTTATGATTTCTATAAATCACTAGTGGATTATAAGTCATAACTTACTAGTGACTTATGACTTATAACTCACTGGTGACTTATAGGCCACATTATTCTTTTAAAACCAAAGAAATTATTCATTGTATACAACTGTTGGATAAACAAATACCCGTGTCTTACAGGAAACTTCTCTAAATCTTTATTAAGCCTATATCTATTTAAATAATTATTTTCCTATTACTTTTTGTGAAGATAATCTAACTATATTTAAATATTCTTTAGGATCAGAATTCCATAACAAACTTGTTTTTTCTTAATAAGTAGTAATAAATTCTGTTAGATTTGACATAAAATTGTCAGTTAATTTATTGCATCTGTTAAATGTCGGTTTATATAAATTTAAGTTTAATTGAATTTATGTTTTTGGATGCCATCATAAAACACCTGCTTAATCATCCAAATCGGATTTTAAATGTTTCAAAAGTTCGGTCGTTTCGTTTTGGGAACCGTTAGTAGAGAGCGAGAAAAGAAAAAATTGAAGATGTTTAAATTATATTATATTGCCAAATAGACTACTACTCTTTTTTTTTTTAAAGATACTTAATAAACCTCAATGTTTGCGTTAATTTAACGGTGCATCAGTATAAAAATTAATTTTACCGGTTTCGTCGTCTAAGTATCTGCAAAATGTTTAGTTTAGAAAGAATTATTTTTTAAATATTTCAAGAATATGATTGTAAAGATAGATTCACACAATTTTACAAAGTAATAGACATACATATAATTAACAGTACAACATTATACAGGTAAAAATGAATTAAATAATATGTATAACTACAAAGTTAACATTAACATAGAGATCACACGAAGCTGTTGGTTATGATAAAGGAATGGTATTATAAAAAAGACCTATGACATTGGCGTTGTGTAAATAGTGGTTGTTACAAGCTAGAAATTGTTAAAGTCCCTGTTAAAGTTATGAATTCCCAACAATGTATTATTATACATTGTTAGGAATTTGAATATTCTCAGCTAAAAAATTATGTCGAAGAACAGTGACAAATTTATATTTAAAAATTTTATTGGAAATGTCAACTTTTATGGAATTTCAGCAATTAATTTAAAATAAAAAAATAAAGAAAATGGATACAGTCTTCACTTAAGAGGACTCTACAGCAAATAGGCAACCAGCAATACATTTTTATAGATTTTACTACACAGTTCGTCTAAATATGAATGCACAAATAACAGACTTTCCCCCATTTTAATGCAGATTTTCTATAAAATGGATTTAGTTTGAAACTCAAACACTTGCTCATTACATACATTTCACTGCTGTCAAATAAAGTATCAGCTGTGTTATACAGAAGAAACATAAGTTTAAAAATGTCTACGTCGCGCCACATTTTGTTTTCAGTTTAGTTTTTTTTTATGGGTAACAAAATATACAAAGTATTTATACAAGTCAAATAAAATAGAACAATACAATAATAATAAGCAAAACATTGAGAAAATTAATAAATATGAAAAAAAAACTATAAAGTACTGTAAAGTAAACAAAAAAAATACACAGTTGGAATGGGATTAAAATAATATAATTGTAATAAATTACGCATTAGATCGTATGAATAAATTTTAGATCAAGGATTTTTGTGGGTTATAAAATACTTTATCCAACTGAAACTTCCTTATCCTGTATTTAAAATGTTTGCAATTTTAATGTTTATTTGTTTTTGGTAATGTATAAAGCTACAACCCAGTAATAACTACTACTTCTGGTTCTTGAAAATCTTAAATAAGGACTTTGTATAGGCATTACTTCTTGTAAGGTGCCATCATAGTATACTTTGCTATATTGTTCTTTATACAGGGTGATTCAGTCATAATGTCATTAATTTTAAGTGAAGATAGAGAAAAATTAGTAGGATACGAATAAGCGATTAAACAAATTTTAAAATGAGCTCAAAAAAAAGATTTTAAAATCATCATTTAAATCTCTTTTCGGACCGCTGACCCACAAAGGTTTATCGAGAATGAATCTTGACCTACCGTATTATTCGGTCATTAACCTAGTTTTTACTGCGTTTTTAATACGAACGACAAGGAGGAAACAGATCTTTTTACCTAGACACATGAATGAATAAGATATTTTTTTACATTTCAAATATTAACAATATTATTTATTTGTTAATAAAAACTAATATATAAGAATAATAATTGTTTTCGAATGTTAGGTTATTACANGTCATTAATTTTAAGTGAAGATAGAGAAAAATTAGTAGGATACGAATAAGCGATTAAACAAATTTTAAAATGAGCTCAAAAAAAAGATTTTAAAATCATCATTTAAATCTCTTTTCGGACCGCTGACCCACAAAGGTTTATCGAGAATGAATCTTGACCTACCGTTTTATTCGGTCATTAACCTAGTTTTTACTGCGTTTTTAATACGAACGACAAGGAGGGAACAGATCTTTTTACCTAGACACATGAATGAATAAGATATTTTTTTACATTTCAAATATTAACAATATTATTTATTTGTTAATAAAAACTAATGTATAAGAATAATAATTGTTTTCGAATGTTAGGTTATTACAGTTTAGTGTTTAGTATTTTTAATATTGTTAACGTTTTCACTATGTTTTATAATTTAATGTGTTTTTAGTATCATGTTCAATTAAATATTCAGTTTGTAGTACGTATACATAGTGACTTATTGTTTTTCTAAGAGTAATATGGTACATTTTGTTAATACAGTTGGGATTCGCTGCACTTTGATTTTGAAACCAATTGCAAAGTTCAACATGACTGGGGAAATCAGCTGTTTCGCTTCAACGGTCGAACGCTCTGTAGTCCGCCGCTGCCATGCTGGTCATAAAATATGTTGCGCCGAATTAACGGAAGTTAAGAGGTAGTTTCCTTATTTTTAAAAAGTCGAGTATTTTTATTTATTTTTTTTTGATTTTCTATCTAACAGACATTTTCGAATGTATACATAAGGCAACATTAATGTTCCGAGTTCAATGAATTTTCGTTTGCAGTCGTACTTGAAAACAACCAGTTCCAAATAATTTTGTAGAAAACACCATTTCACGAAACTGGCCCGCTTGATGAAAGGCGGCTGAGAAAATCCAATAAAAACGCAGCAAGAGAGAATTTTCGAAGGTGTAGTCGATTCTATTTAATAACCCCTAATTTTTAACTGCTCCTCCGATTACCGAGATAAACCAATTAAGGCAGCCGGTTTCGAAAATTGATTTACGAGCCGCAGCACTTAACAGCAATTAGCGGGAATCGCTTCGCAGTAGGTGCGGACTCCTGGGGCACGCTTCCTCGAGGCGAAATTGGCCTCGCTGATGACCCGCTCTACTCGCGTATCGATCAAGCCGATGCGGCGACGGCGGCGTCCCCCTTCCCGACGCTTCCGCGATGACGTCCCTATCTACGCCAATGAACGGGAACTAGTTAAAAATTTGATTAATTTAATCAATAACGGAAATAATATTGTATAGTTCTTTTGTTATTCTGAACCGTAAATACCGTTTAACTTTGGTAAAAATGGCTAAATATCTGTATATGTCTGGTGGCTGGGCTGACAAATGTTCCTGGCTGTTTACTAGTTATTGCGGGTATAACTCAATGTTGGTCGGAGCATTAGCCCGCAGGGTAGTTGTGCCTTGTAATGTAATAGGTTTATAAAATGTTATTATGCACGATTTAACCTGATCTCATCTAAATAAAACGTATGTATAAGGAAAACGTTTCACAGTTAATAAATACATTTAGAAAGAAATTATGATTATTGTTTTTTTAAGGAATTTTAACACCCTGTATCTCAAAAAGTAAACAATAACATAGGTCAACATTTGATCTAGGGACAATCGTCAGAAGTGATCACGAATCCGAGGTCGGTTAAGCTCCATCAGATCAGGTTCAAGGTGATTTGAAGGTCAAATCAAGAAATGACCTCCAAAAAATCTGAAAAAATTCATGCTTATGTTTTTGAGGTCACTGAACCCGAATCCGAGGTTTGTTTACCCCTACGATACACCTTAGAGGTCATTCATGAAGTATTTTGGATAGAAAAGTTAAAATCAGTCTGAAAAATCTGAAAAGATTCGTCGACGATTCTTCGTCGAAAAGTCACTGAACGCGAATCCAAGGTTATTTAAGCTTCATCACGTCAGGTTCAAGGTGATTTGAAGGTCAAATCAAGAAATGACCTCCAAAAAATCTGAAAAAATTCATTATGTTTTAGAGGTCACTGAACCCGAATCCGAGGTTTGTTTACACCTACGATATACCCTAGAGGTCATTCATGAAGTATTTTGGAAAGAAAAGTTAAAATCAGTCTGAAAAATAAAAAAAATAGTCTGAATGTTTTTGAGGTCACTGAACGCGAATCCAAGGTTATTTAATAAAAATACTGATCTTGACTTCTTTTGCTAATGCAACAACCTGAGGTTTCTAATTAAATTTTCAGTCAAGTAAATCCCTTGCGATTCATTTTGACCGTGTCAACGTATGGGATAGTCATATGCCAACTTTCTTAATCAGAATAGTAGAAGGAAAGTAAACTATCAGAAAAAGAGACTATATCTCCATACAAACGTGTAGATGGTTATACATAGACAGGTTGAAGACCTTTAATAACCTCCAGATCAACTCAGTGACCCCGAAAACACTTCAGTACACTTTTTAAATATTTTTATACAACTTCTTCTAACTTTAACCTTCAAATCACCTTGAACCTGACGTGATAGAGCTTAAATAACCTTGGATTCGCGTTCAGTGACCTCAAAAACATTCAGACGAATTTTTTCAGATTTTTCAGACTGATTTTAACTTTTCTATCCAAAATACTTCATGAATGACCTTGAAATGACCTTGAATGACCTCTAGGGTGTATCGTAGAGGTACACAAACCTCGGATTCGGGTTCATTAACCTCTAAAACATAAGCATGAATTTTTACAGATTTTTTGTAGGTTATTTCTTGATTTGACCTTCAAATCACCTTGAACCTGATTTGATGGAGGTTAACCGACCTCGGATTCGTGATCAGCGACCCAAAAAAACCCTATATACCATAGTCACTTCTGACGATTGTCCCTAGATCAAATGTTGGCCTGTGTAATTATTTTTTGACAATCTCCCTGTTCTTAATCAGTAAAAATCGAACCATCCTGTATGTGTCACATGTACAAACGACATTTTTTCCCTTTGATTAATTGCACTTTAATGCATCTAGTCTTCCAATTAATTCCGCGTAGCCTCAAGCGATTGCGAACTGCCTGCGAGCTGGAAAATGAGTCGGGGAACGCGCTTTGATTACTGATGTGGCTTGCTCGACAAAGGTCCGCGACGCATAATTAAATCTATTAAAAATTCAATGTGACACCGATAATCTGACGGTCACGGTCACCTCGACGGACGCCATGCTATGAATTGTACCGAATTCGCGTCCGACAAGTCGTTTTCGAGGAAGCGTTTTGATATATTGCGTTCTAATTTTACATTCGAAAACACGTTGTAAGGTTTTTAACACCAAGATGCAAATAAGGACAAAATATAAACACTATACTTGTACATAGGTAACGCCTGCTATTGTACTAGAAGGCATGAGGGTTGACTTTCAATCGCAGTTATTGATGGGTCGGCAGAGGCTCTGCAGCAAAGTCCGCCTTTAAGTCTGGACCATTGGACTCTGGATTTTTACCCATCTTTGGAATATCGCCAGCTGCATCTGATTCTCAACTGGTGTTCTTGGCATAATACTTTTGACTATATTTCGTAGTTCCTCTGTTTGAATTCTGTAATAGATATTCGTAAAACTTTTTAGTTTCTGAAATTCGAATCTGGGGACATACCTAATACGGTATACCTACGTTTTCTTAGTCGCACTTTTGTTATACAGGGTGTTCAGTTACTAATCGGTCAAACTCGCCAATGGATTCTACGATGAAAATTGAAATTTAGGGGGGGTACTTAGTTCCAATAAAGTTTTGTCGAAAAGTTTTTCCTTCCGGGATGAAGGGTGTTGAATTTGAAAAAATTATAAATATTTTCGGAAATTTCTAAAACAAAAAGTAGGCATCGGAAAAGAAGCGGAAAATTTAACTTTGAATTGAGTATACAGGGTGATTCACAAACGGTGACCAAAAATTAAACCTCGTATTCTTTGGTAAATTTTAAGGGGAATCTTTCCTGTAAAGTTTTTATCTAGATTCAGGGTGTTAAACTTCAAAAAATGTTTTTAATTTTTTTAAATAATTTAAAAACTAGTAAGTGAAATAATTTGAAATTGGGCACACGTATTTATGTAAACATTGTCCAAAATCTGAGGGCTTTTATTAAAATTTACTTACTCCAGTGGTGGAGATACAGGGTATCGGTGACATATTTTTCTAAATAAAATAGTACTCCTCTGCTTTACGGTAACCAAGATGTTTTCGTATTCGTCTTTCAATTTTCTACAAATTACTCTCTTATGTTTTTCGAAAAAAGCCTGATTTTCGAGTAAAACTTAGCAACTTTGACATTCTGAGTAGTTAGAAGAAAGAAGTTTAACACCCTGTATCTTTTTAACGAAGCGTCCTGGATAAAAACTTTATAGGAAAGGCAGCTCTTAAAATTCATTAAAGAATACGAGGTTTCATTTTTGGTCATCATTTGTGGATCACCCTGTATATTTATTTGCACACAGAACAGATCCAAGATGAGGTGTTCTTTGTCATTTAAAACTATGAAATGTACTGTCAGGTATGAGGAATATAGGGTGTTTATTAATTATTAATTATTATTATATTAATTATTTAACCAACGACCTGGTTCTTGAAATTTTTGATTGGTATTTCGATTATACTATTTTTGTTCAATAACATGGAATTTTGAAATTTGTATATATATATACATATAAAGTATGTAAATCTAAAATTTGTTAAACTTGTAAAACTGTGAAATAAAACTTTATTTTACTAATGAACACTGATGCTACATTTGAGTACCTACATTTCCGATTAATAAACCAAATCCAGGGTGCAAAGTTGATAAAATATATCATGTTTATATAACGCACCATAAATGAGAGATTATATTGTTACAAGGAATTTTTTCCTCAGAATTTGATTATTACTACACTTTTACTATTATTTACTGTACTCTACAGGGTGATCCAGTTTCCGATGCGGAAAGTTCAGGGACCGATAGAGATTCAGAAAGGAAATACAAGGTGTTCAAGATTGGTTTAAAAAAATCAAATTTATTAATTGTTGTCAAACGGCTAAAGATATTTCAGTGAAATTTTGTAGACGTTAACTACCATCGAGAGAGCACGATTTGCAATGAAAAACATTATTTTTGGTTTTGCCAGTGGCGTCCGCACTAGCACATTACTGGATATTTCTGAAGAAAAAATTGGTACGCCTCTGCTTTTACGTAAAATAAAAATCAGTTTTGGATTTTTCATTCAATTTGGAAGAAAATAGCTCTCTTTCAATTTTCGAGTAAAACAAAAAATCCTTTTAACACATACAATGTAAAATGTTATTTAATGTTTTATGTTAATGAAACTGTAACAGGAAAAACAACAAATTTAGTTAGTGGAGTACAACAACAACAACAAAATAAAATAAAAATGTAAGATATCTATTTTGCGAATACGATTTCAAATTTTTCGTGAAATTTCCAAAATTTGTAGGCATTTTTAGATTAAAAAAGAGAAAAGAACAATACATGTCGTTCGTGTTAAAGTTGTTATATGTTCACATAATCTTGTTGCACCATTTCTCTTATATTAGGCACCTAGAAAGATAGGAACTGATTTGAATCGGGATTTACCACAATCAGATTGATAGAATAAATACCTACATATAATACTATCTTGTCACATTATATCCTAGAAGATTGATAATTAGGTACAAGGGAAACAGCAGATTTAAGAAATGAAAAAAAAATCGTTTACGTTTATTATTTATGATAATATCTAGAATAGGAAAGGAATGTGTAAAAGAAATGAGACAAGTGCTATAAAAAGTGATATAAAACTTCCTCTCGTCGTAGCTCTAATTGTAAGCTCTAACATGTAATTCAAATGGATCAAAACACACCTTACTGCGTTCAAGGAAAATTTATAATATTTATCATATAAAAACAAACTTCCATTATTTGTTTTTCTTTTATATGTTTAGTTAAGGTAGCGCAATAAATTTTCTGTTACCTGTTAGGCTATAGACATTATTTATAATTTTTGCAATTTATAGATTGTGTATTTTAAATGTGAGCACTGTTATTCGTTATAAAATAAAAAAATGTGCTTTGTGCGAAGCAAAATATATTCTGTTCGACATCGTTATTTTTTAGAAGCCTACATCCGTCCCCTATAAAGTGCATTTCGGCGTTGTAATGTACGGAGTGTTTCACAAAAAAGAATCATAAATTATGAGGATTAAAAATTAACATAGTTTTCATCTGTGATGTATAGGTTGACTTACATACATGATGTTTTTTAAGAGCTAATACAAGCAAGACCTCTCAAAACGGTGCTCTGTCTCAAAACATCCGTTTATCAAATGTCAATACGATATGATGAATACTTTTGGAGGTATTGGCAAAATTGATTTTATTTTATCACAACCTGTATCTCGAAAACTAAAGACGACAGGAAACAATTTTAATGCTCTGTTGTCCTTCAAACACGTGCCCAAGTTTTAAATCTAGGATTTAATTTTTTTTCCGGCGACGATGTCGGTAAATTCCTGTACTTATTCGACTTTATTTGTGCTATTTCTTAATCTGCTATAAGCGAATAACCTGGATTACTTTACATCTAGAATTATTGAATCAGATAATCACAGATTAAACAGCTATCACATAATACTGCTTAATCCATAAACGTTATTTTTGATGCTATTGCTTTACAGTCGTACTATAAATTATTTTTTTTTAATTATAGACAGTATAATGACTTGATGATTTGAGAAATAGTTTCATTTGGTGAAGTCATTCAGTTGATACTTTTATTATTGTTACTAGATCGTCGTGAGTGACATAATTGTATGGAATATTTTTTTTTTTGTTTTAGAAGTAGTTGAAAACGTTTCCTCAACATGGGGAGTATGTTCAGGAGCGAAGAGATGGCTTTGGCCCAACTCTTCATACAACCAGAGGCAGCTTATTTTGCGATATCGGAACTAGGGGAATCTGGATGTGTACAATTTAGAGATGTAAGTAGAGATTGGAAAATTGACAATATAAAGTGAGGTAACATAATAAATATCTACAAAAGATTAAACAAAAATGAAATTGAATCTTGTGTAGTCGTAGGAATGGTGTATCATTGTTGTGAACTATAGCGTTTGTTACTTTAAAGTCAGAAAGGTAGTACAGTTAGTGCATACAGAAAAATGTAATAAAAAAGTATAAATGCAGCGGAATTTGATCAATAACTTTCCGCCAGCAAAGCGCCTCAGTTATCTAATTTACATTTTTTGTGCAATAATTAAAAATCCAATTAAGATGTCCTAATAACTATAACTAAACTGATTGATAAATAAAATATTCGCTTAAAACATAATAAAAACTTCATTTAATTATGATTAATATTATTTTCGAAATGTCCACAGTTTAACTGGATAAATCTTCGGCATCATTTCAAGAAATTTCTCTTAACTGCAAAAAAAAAAGCGGATAAAGGTTTTTAATAGCATTTGCAACTTCATCTATTCCTTGTCATAGTTTGGCTCTATTGTTGATAGTTGCAACAGTATAAAT